>NC_044031.1:449251369-449414317 GCF_901765095.1 Microcaecilia unicolor | reverse complement strand
GTATATAGATTTTCAGGAAGCTTTTTGACTTAAGTCCCTCATAAGAAACTCTTGAGAAAACTAAAAAGCCATGGGACACTAGGTGGTGTTTTGTTGTGGATTGGACACTAGTTAAAAGATAGAAAACATAGCCAATTCTCTAAGTGGAAGAAGATGAATAGTGGAGTGCCCCAGGGATCTCTACTGTGACTGGGGCTTTAGTACATATTTATAAATGATCTGGAAATGGGAACAGTGAGTGAGGTGATTAAATTGCAGATGGCACAAAACTGCTCCAAGTTGTTAAATCACATGCAGACTGTGAGAAATTACAAGAGGATCTTACAAGACTTGGAAGACTGAGATTCCAAATGGCTGATGAAATTTAATGTGGATAAATGCCAAGTGGTGCACATTGGGAAGAATAATCCAAATCATAGGTGTATGATATTAGGTTCCACATTAGGAGTCACTACCCAAGAAAAAAGATCTAGGTGTCAGTACATTGATCTTCTGTTCAGTATGTGGTGGTGGTCAAAAAGAAAACAGATGTTAGGAGTTATTAGGAAAGGAATAGCAAATGAAACAAAATATGATAATGCCTCTGTATCTCTTCATGGTGCAACTTCACCTTGAGTGTTGTCTGCAGTTCTGGTTGATACATCTCAGAAAAGATATAGAGGAATTAAAAATGAGCACAAAGAATGCTTCTCAAATGAGGAAAGGTTTGGGAGGTTAGGGCTTTCACACTTGGAGAAGAGGTGTCTGAGGAGGGGGGGGGGGGGGTATGTTAGCGGTCTACAAAATCCTGAGTAGAATTGAACGGGTAAAGTGAACTCAGTTGTTTACTCTTTAAAAAAAAATAGAATGGCTAGGAATGCTTTATGACGGTACGGTGATAATACTTCTAAAACAGAAGAAAATATTTGTCCACTTAAACAGTTAAACTCTGGAACTCATTGCCAGAGAATGTGGTAAAGGTAGTAATAGTATAATAAGTTTATTAGAAGAGCAACTTTAAAAATAAATAGGGATCTAAATATTCAAGATAATCCCCCAATATTCAAAAGCATTTAACCAGCCAGGATCTGGCACCTGGCAGGTTAAATGCCCCATAACTGGGTATCTGCAAAATTTAGAGTGGTACATGGCCGGCCATGACCCTTTGAAAATTAGTGGATAGCAGATTGACGGTTATATCGTGTGATATAACTGGTCATCTGATCATTTTCAGCGCAAGTTTGGTGGCCATATTTGACCATGTGAATACCAGGCCTGTCTTTGGCCGGATGAAATTTAACTGGCCAATGCTGAATATCGGCTTATCCAGTTGAGTTTGAACCGGCCAAAAATACGTCGGATATTCAGTGCCGGTAACCAGATAAATGATCTCAGAATGGAATATGTGGTTAGGAGGCCACTAGGCAGCTGCCTATACTATGAGTTCTGTGCGCAACTAATCCCTAGTCCCTTGGCCTGCCAGCTACACAGCTATTCCTGCAGCTCTCACGAGCCCACGTCTACTACTACCTAGCCACCGTATCGTCTACACAGTCCTTACAGTGTAGGAAGTCTTTGTTAAGATAATGGTTAAGATATGGTAAATTTTGATTACGTGGATATTAATGCGAATTAATACAGTAGTCAATTTATTTGTGAACCGATGATATGTTTGAGCACTGGCTTTGACATAGTGTGAATCGATCGCCTCTCACGCTTCCTGTTTCACTGTATTTCTTGCTTTCTTGTGGCTGATGAAAGATTTCTTGTGAGCATTTTTTAGCACTGGGTTTATTTTGTTAAATATACTGAATTTGTTTACAGCTCCGCGGAGAGATTGGAACTATTTAATTTTGTGGAAACAGGTACAGCATACAGGAACAGCAAACACTCCAAATTCCTTCCTATTTGTCTTCAAAGCTCTGCACAGTTTGCAGAGAAGATTTCACATAAGGTCAGCAAGACCCCACAAAGAGACATTAAACATAGAAACATAGAAAAATGATGGCAGATAAAGGCCATATGACCATCCAGTCTGCCCATCCTCTGTAACCCCTAACTCTTCCTATTTCCTAAGCAATCCCACTTGGCTTATCCCATGCCTTTTTTAATTCTGGAACAGTGCTCGACTCCACAAACCTCCACCAGGAGGCCATTCCATGCCTCCACCACCCCTTTCTGTGAAATAGTAATTGCTTTAGATTACTCCTAAGCCTAGTCCCTCTTAACTTTGTCATATGCACCCTCATTCCAGAGTCTCTTCCTTCATTTGAAAAGGGCTCTCTTCCTGTACATAAATGTCCTTGAAGGATTTACGTCCATCATGTCTCCTCTCAGCACTCCTCTCTTCCTAGCGTACACATGTTGAGGGTTCATAAGCCTGCCCCTATAATTTTGCATTCAAGACCACATTACTAATTTTGTAGCCGCCCTCTGGACCAAACTCTATCCTGTTTAATCTTTCCGTAGTGCGGTCTCCAGAACTGCATGCAGTACTCCAAATTGGGCCTCACTAGAGATTATACAACGGCACTATCACCTCCTTTTCCTGCTGGTCATATGCCTCTTTTATGCACCCAAGCATCCTTCTGGCTTTGACTGTCGCTTTTTCTACCTGTTTGGAAGTTTTAAGGTCCTCAGACACAATCACCCCCCCCCCCCCCCCCCAAGTCCCGCTCTTCCTCCTTACACTGATGCACTTCACCCCCTATACTGTACCGTTCCCTCAGATTCTTGCGACCCAAGTGCATGACCCTGCATTTTTTTGGGATTCTGAGGGAGAGGAGTGTAAGCTGTTCCTGCCTGAAGAATGGTGTTCCCCTGAAGACGCTAAGGCGAAACATGCTTGCATGTAGGGCACCAACAGTGGATGACAACTGGGAACTGGTTTTAAAAAACTTCATTTTGATTTATTTCACTACACGTTTTTAAAGTGACTGGGACCGCTTCTAGATAGTTGGACCAACTTGTCAAGTAACAAGATAAGTGGTTTTTCTATGTGTTTGTGAACAGCATATAAAAGAAATTATTTTCATCTTATTAGATATATAATACAACATCTAGGATAAGCAGGAGGTGGCGTGCAATGATGTACTAAATGAGAAAACACACTGTAAGACTGCCAGTCAGTCTAGAAATGTTTTTCCAGTCACTGAGCACTATTTGAATGCAAAAGAAAACAAAAAAAAGGATTGTTTGGAGAGTTTGTGCTATTTTAATATTGCACTGCATGTAATATACAGTATATACACAGTATATTAAGGGTTTATTGGTTCATATTTAGGTAATAAATAGAAAACCTGAAGGGACAGTTATACCCCAGTAGTGAATACTATTAAACGTTAGTTGCCAAATATCGGTCCATTCCTCCAGCTTCGCTAGGTCTTTCCTCATGTCACTCACACCCTCCAGGGTGTCCACCCTGTTGCAGAGTTTAGTATCATCTGCAAAGAGACAAACCTTATCAGACAGCCCTTCTGCAATATCGCTCACAAAGATGTTAAAAAGAGCCAGCCCTAGGACCGATCCCTGTGGTACTTCACTGACAACATCTTTTTTTTTCTTCAGAGCAAGCTCCATTTACCACTATCCTCTGTCTCCTCAACCAATTTTTTACCCAATCAGTTACTCTCGGCCCCATACCGAGGGCACTCAATTTTTATCAGTCGCCTGTGTGGAACCGTGTCAAAGGCTTTATTAAGTGCAATAAAGTAAGAAATCAGAATGCCAGGGAAAAAAGGAGCTAAAAACAGACATAGGCACTGCAGGATACACCTTCAGCTCTGACTGCCCAGGTTGGCTATCAGCCAATAGGGAAGTCCATAACCAAAAGAGGGAAAAACAGCTTTCAGGCTGGTATCACCTAAAGTACAGGGAAATCCATGGGCATGTAGGAGAAAAGAGTGAAAACCTGCTTTCAAGCATGTAGCACTTTAGGCAAGGGGGCCTCTCTCCCCTTATCACAAGGGAAGAAATGTGAGGAAGTTGGGTTTTACTCCAATTTGACTCAGAATGCTATTTTGGTTTTAACAGAAGTATACAGTTTAACAAGGAAATTGACTTCATACTATTATACTAATGCTGTCTAAAGTATAATACACAGGAATACAATGCCATGCCTAGGCAACTGCCTGGGCAACTACTGAACTATGTTACTGTACTAATAACATGCTGCTACAATGCTAGTATAGACTTACGTATGAGCGAGCCAAAACTTGGTATTAATTACATTACCTAACTTCCACATACTTTGTTTCAGTTCCCACGGGAGTTAGCTGGGCTAACTCCCTGCAGTTTGAATATCAGGCCCAATGAGTTAAATGCCCAGCAAATTCAAAACCTCTTTATTAGGAATATGATCCTACCTAGAAAAATATACAAATAAAGGACATATCAGAATACTTTCTAAAAGTCTTTCACTGACAAATCAAAACAGGCAACTGGAAAGGAAAAAGAGACAAAAAAATAAAGCTTAGAAAAGTGAGTGAGCTTCATGCCTTGACTTACTACTATCCCCATACATGAATTTTCAAACATAAAGTTGTCTTATCCCCAGTTCTTGCCAAAAGTGGTTTTGGAATTTCACCTGAATCCAGTAGTTGCTTTGCTGACTGTCTTCCCAAAACCACTTAACAGTACCACAGAAGCTACCCTTCATGCATTAGACTATAGGAGGGCTCTTAAGTTATCGCAAATCAATACAGAAACTGAGGAAAGACTCACAGTTGTTTGCCTATTATGATCCTAATTCTCTGGGTCACAAGGTCATGAAACAGACATTATTGAACTAGATGGCAGATTGCATTGACTTCTGCTGTTGTATAGCCAGAAAAACTATTCCAGGGTGAATTACTGTTCATCATCTCCTTGCCTAGTCTACAATGATAGCAAATCTTAGGTTTTTCTCCATTGTGACTCCTAATGTGGAACCTTGCATTACATAGCTATAGTTCGGGTTCCTCTTTCCCACATACATCAATTTGCACTTGCTCACATTAAATGTCATTTGCCATTTGGATTCTCAGTCTCCCAGTCTCGTAAGGTCCTCTTGTAATTTTTCACAATCTTCTTGCGATTTAACAACTTTGAATAACTTTGTTTCATCAGCAAATTTAATTAGCTCACTAGTTATTCCCATCTGTAGATCATTTATAAATATGTTAAAAAGTAGCGGTCCCAACACAGACCCCCGAGGAACCCCACTATCTACTCTTCTCCATTGAGAATACTGACTATTTAACCCTACTCTCTGTTTTCTATCCTTTAACCAGTTTCTAGTCCACAATAGAACACTCGCTTGTATCCTATGACTTTCCAATTTCCTCTGGAGTTTTTCATGAGGTACTTTGTTAAATGCCTTTTGAAATTCCAGATAATATCGACTGGCTCACCTTTATCCACATGTTTGTTCACCACTTCAAAGAAATGTAATAGATTGGTGAAGCAAGATTTCCCTTCACTAAATCCATGTTGGCTTTGTCTCATTAATCCATGTTTTTGAACATGCTCTGTAATTTTGTTTAGAAGGTATTCCTTAAGAATGTCATTATAAAGGTTTTGTTCTTCATAGCAATATGTTTGGCCAGATGTATCTTGGCATGAGAAGCAAAACAATTCAGGAGCCTTGCAGGAACATCCTAGTCCCAACTCTGAAGAAGCTTACCTACCACTGCAAGAAAGGCAACAAAGCAGAAAAAGTCTTAAATGTATTCCATCCAGTGATTTGCCTTTTCTGAGTACTAGGGGGTGATGGAGGAGGTAGGGGCGAAAAAGCCATTGGCTATCCAGTAAAAGGACTCATGGAGAGACTGTAGTTTAGTTGTCAGAAAGTCTAGAAATGATTGTGAAGTTAACTGAGGTAACGTGAGACTGCAATGTGCTTTGAACATAGAGAGGCGATATTCAAAGCAATTTAAATGGCCAGGAGAGGTTCCTGGGCATTTAAATTGCACGTCCGGACCTAGCTGGGAATATTCAATAGCACTTAACTGGACAGTGTTGCGGAATATCCCCTCTAACTGCCTATTCAAAAACTGGCCAGTTTGTGGGTGGTCCAGGAGTGAAGTTAGGGCAGTGCAGCTAGCTAGCTAGTTAGCTAGCAGAGATATTCAATCTGCTAACCGGCTTTGAAAGCGCATAAAGTTAGGACAGAAAAAAAGTTATCCTAACTTTATGCAGTAAAGTGAACCATGCACCAGTCTGAATATCAGCCCGCCACTGGTTAATTTCTAGGTCTGGCCCCAATGTCCTGACATCCCCCCCCCCCCCCCCCCGGCAATTCCTTCCCCCCCCCCCCCAGCATATCCAGAACTCCTGATCCCCACCACTAACCCCCTCCAAGACCCTCTTCCTTCCCACCCACCCCTGAATGGTTGCCGGACCTCTTCTTCAGGATTACCTCTCCCACTTCAATCCACCCCCAGCACATGCTCAGTTTCCATGAAACTGAGCATGCATGGGAGAGGCCCGTCTGCCTTGCATGCTCCATTTTTATAAAAACCAAGCAGCAGCGGTGGCTACCACACAGGAAACGATGCAGGCTGTGGGTGAAAGTGTGCTTCCGCTAGTGGTGCTTAGGGGCCGCCACCAGTCAGGAGCCCAAACCTAAATGGGGGCCCAAGCCTCCAAGACTCCCTCCCATGGCTACGCCTCAGGCTACTACTGAAAAGTTGCAAGCTAAATCCAAAATCCCATTTGCTGTCATTTCCTGTTTCTTTTTAATGTCAATACATTTTATAGGTAAATAGGCCTATGAAATAGGGCCTGCTGTAAGTAAAGTGTGTTTAATGTGTGTCGGTATGTGGTAGCACCTTTTGGTAATTTAGTGCTAAGTTTTCTACATTTTGGCAATGGAGGGTAGAGTGATTTTCCCAGGTCACATGGAGCATCAGTAGGATTTGAATCCCTGCCTTCTTATTATCAACCTGTTGCTCTTACCACCAAGCTACGCTACTCCATTTAGTTTTTGTGAGACAAAGAAAGGTAAAGTGTTTTTAAGGTCCAAATTAAAACAAAACCACTTGGGCAAAATAGTAAAGGTGAATCTTTCATGTTTTGATTCGTTTTTTTTTCTTTTAGATTACATTCGAGACGGCTTCTGAGACTCAAGTGGTATAAGTATTAAAAACACTTCACAACATGCACACACTTGCAGGAGAAAATTGGCCTCCCTTGGAAAACTGATGCATTTGAAGGCAATGTGCAGGTATAGTCAATCTTTAACAATGTAATTTATCTTAAAATACCACTGTCATTTAAAAACATTTCTTAACCTCTTCTTTTGCTTTCCACACAGACCTGACCTTTTTTTGGAAAATTGAGTTTGTCTCTCTTTTAATTGGGGGGGGGCGGGTGGGGTGTTTATAGGCTTTTTTTTGTTTTTAATCAGGGCAAAGCAGAACATCTATAGTTGGTCAGGCCAAAGAGACCATCTTCTTCCCTGGTCCTCCAGTTTCTTAGTTCATGATGCTGTGTGAAGCAAAAAGCTGGTTATGTTATTATCCCACTGCCATCAAACTGTTCCGCTTTTTGTGGTTTTAAACCATGTTTTGTCTCTTACAGCTCCTTTATTGAGCCAGCTAGTTTGTTTCAACAGTAAGTACAGTAAACAAACCTCCAAATTGTAAAATAATTTTAACAAAAATTTAAACTAGTCAAAGTACTTTGCCGTTTTTTTTTTTTTGTGTAGGATACAATTTGTCCCCAAAAGCAAAGGTAGAGTGCCTTAAACCTGTCCACTCATGCAGAAGTGCACATTTTATCAAAATATTTTTCCTAAATTGAGGACCACCACTTTGTTACCCCCTGTTTATTTTATTTTATTTTTGGCTTGTTGCTGTTCAGGGTTTCCTGTTCTCTTCTGGGCCTTTAATAAATAAACACACTGGTGATATGCAAATTTTACTTTATAGTCCTAGTACTGTTTTTAGATTGGAAAATGGTGTTGAATATATTATGTGTGTGAATGATTTTTTACACAAAATATAAATATTATACCTGCTTAAACAACCCAAATTTGTGTTTTATGGTATGACCCTGTGGATGAATGTTTTGTTTGTAGAACTGTTACATGATGGATGTGACTCTTTTGGAAGAAGCAGGGAAACGTTTCTGGTGCATCAGTACCGGCCCAGTCGGCATGCAAACTTCCACCAGACCTGACAGCTTGTTGACTATATGGGGCAAAAGTTCGTTATCGACTATTGTGACTCGACGGGAAAGAATTCACGCAGAGTTGGTGTGGATGGAGGAAACAGAAGAATATTATAATCAATCTGGTCCTTTATCTAAACTTGGAAAAGTAAATGAGTGGGTTTGGAACAAACTACTCTAGTGATTAGTTACTTTGTTTTCAGGTAATTTGCTTAATTTCTCTCATTCTTGAAGCTGGATAATATTTTGAATACTTTGTGAACATTGTTTTCAGTCTTCATTTTAAAATAGCAGTACCATTTATGAGCCTTTTCATTCTGCTGTTTGAGAATATAGTCATAGGGATCTAAGAGTAAGACAATGATGATTTATTCATACATTTTTAGCTAATTTGAAAAGTTGTCAAAAGGTCCAGTCTTCATTTTGTGTTCAGAATAAAGCAATTCTGTCAGGGTTGCTAAAATGTGATCTGCTGCCCCATTAAAACAACTGTGGTACATCAGCAAAGAGTTACAAATTGTGCAACAGACTTGTCAGTGGCTTATCAGCATATGACTGCAGTTATCAGTGGAGAATCAGCGGTGGGGACAATTCAGATCAATATTTTTATTAGTGATAGAGATTAGAACTGAATATTTTCTGTTTGCACAGTAGATACTCATGAGCAAAGCTTCCCAAACTGTGGGTCACGACTCCAGTAGGATCACAAAATCCATGTTTGGAGTTGTGACTTTGAGTAAATGCTCTTTAAGTGCATCATTATTCAGATTTTTTTTTTTGGGGGGGGGGGGGCACACAGTTTTGTTTGACACAATCATGGGGTCATAGCCACAAAGAGATTGATATGCACTGCCCATGAGGACATAAACAAATTGATCCAAAAAGCACTAAGAATAGTTAAGGGCCTAGCACCTAAGTTTCAAATACATAAGAATGGTTGTGCACTTTAGGGAACAAAAATCCAAGGGAACATTATGCAATGGTGAGTTGTTATGAGATATTTATGTGATAAGTGCACAAATTAGGTAAAAGTTCTTTGAATAATCATATCTATTTTCAAGATTTTATTTATTTATTTGTAGCATTTGTATCCCACATTTTTCTACCTATTTGTAGGCTCAATGTGGCTTACATTTGCCGTAATGGCGGTTGCCATTTCCGATTAACAGGATTACAGATGGTATTGCGTTAAGGTGCATACATTCATGGTATGCGTAATGTGCGTACATACATGGTAAAGAAGAAATACATTATGGTATTGCAAGAAGGTTCTTGAGTAATAATTTGGGTTGTAACATACATTTGGTCCTCGGCTATAGAGAGAACCCTGTTCGACATAAGGTTGAAAGTGGTAGTGCTTGATCATTAATAGCAAAGAGGTTAAGCAGTCAGGCGATAAAAGTTTGGTTTTGTATAGATCGTGTATAATATTATTGTTTAGTATTTAGATGGATGTTGATGGTATGCCTTCTTGAAAAGATCTGTTTTCAGTAGCCTTCAAGAAGATGGTTAGATCTTGCGTTGTTTTTATGGCCTTCGGTAGAGCATTCCATAGCTGCGTGCAGATGTATGAGAACTGGTCGCGTATGTGGATTTGTATGTTAGCCCTTTACAGTTAGGATAGTGGGAGATTGAGGAATGTGCGTGATGATCTTTTTGCGTTCCTAATAGGCAAGTCTATAAGGTTGATATGTAGGTCGGGGCTTCCCCGTAGATGATTTTGTGGGACCAAGGTGCAGACTTTGAACGTAATTCGTTCTTTTAGTGGGAGCCAGTGTAGTTTTTCTCTTAGGGGTTTGGCGCTTTCATATTTCGCTTTCCCAAATATGAGTCTGGCTGCTGTATTTTGAGGCGGTTTTGAAGCTTCTTGATGATTTGTTCTTTGCATCCGGCATAAATGGCATTGCAGTAGTCTAGATGACTTAGCACCATTGATTGAACTAGGCTGCGGAATACTTCCCTTGGAAAGAAAGGTTTGATTCTTTTGAGTTTCCACATTGAGTAGAACATTTTCTTTGCTGTATTTTCCGCATGGTCTTCGAGTGTGAGGTTTTGGTCAATTGTGACTCCCAGAATTTTCAGGCTGTCTGAGACCGGAAGTGTGTAGTCTGGAGTGTTTATGGTAATGGGTAATGGGACAGGATGAGACATTGTTTTTTCTGTGTTTTTTCTACGTTTAGCTTTAGTTGGAATGCATCCGCCCATGAGTTCATTATTTGGAGGCTGCGTGTGATTTCATTTGTGATGGCAAAACAGTGTGACAAAGCAGTAACTAGAACCTGAGGAATGGTAGGGAGTGCACAGGATAATGTGTAACCCAGGGGGTGGATCCAATCTGACCCATTGGGTCATGGTTTCAGGTTTGCTTTCCTTGTCCCAAACTTACATATGGTCCAGTCTGCTGATTCAGTGGTTATGTGCCTTAGCCACATAACCACTGAAGGCCCAAGATGTCTACCTTGATGTAATTAGATGCATGCTTCATCAAAGATTAAATTTAGGCCAAGTTAAAGAGCTGGCTCCATGTAGCTGAAGGGAGAGTCGTATAGGAAGACAGAGGGGTTGGCTAGAGAGATGCTGATTCTAGCTGGGCTCTGGATAACAGAATATGGGGGGGAACCTCTCTGGCCTGAATCCCAGTCATGACTTTAGTGAAATGGAGGAGTAGTCTGATAGGTAGAGTAGTAGGCTGAGAACCAGGGAATACAGGGTTCAAATCCCACGACTCTGCTTCTGACCATAGGCAAATCACTTAACACTCTATTGCCTCAGGTACAACTTAGATTGTAAGCACTCTGGGTACAGGGAAATATCTACTAAATTTGAATGTAACTCAACTTGAGCTACTGCTGAAAAGGCATGACCTAAATCCATTTAAGCAAATGTGAGCCATGAGCCAAAGGTTTGCCCACCTTTGGTATAACCAGTTTAAAAAATATGTAGTGACATGTCTTTACAGAATATTAATAAAACAACATTTGGCTTATTGCATCAAATTGTAAAGATTATACACCCATAAGGATATAGACAGAGTAAAGGTAATCAGGAGCAGGACTAAGTGGTTTAGAGTCTCCACCAAAGGTTTGAGGTTTAAAGATTCAAATAGAAATACTTGGGAACTAACGAGGAGTGGTGATAAGAGACAGATATTCAAATACCTCAAAGATATAAAGAATTCACAAGTGGCACACATGTTTTGGTGCCAGGGAAATTCTAGAGCAAGAGGACACAATGTGAGACTGAAAATAGTTTAGGGAATAAGATTTAAAAATTTCTCAGAGGATAGCAAGTCCTCACATCATAGGTGATGTCATGATGGAGCTTGCACAGGAAACTTCTCCAAATTAGAATACTCTGGAAGCTTTAGAGTTGCTCCACGGTGCATGCATGCTACTTCTGCCTGCCACTTGTCCCATGGACCATCTCAATCTTTGTCTTTCTGCAGAGCTCACCTTATGATTCTATTAAATTTGTGCTTTTGTATGCTTCTCATGCCATGTCGCTGTTGTGTGGTAGTTTCAAATTTCCAAGTGTATTTTGCCTCCTCGGGAAAACCATCTGAGTGGTTTACAAATTCTGTAATAGGGGTAAGTATCAAATTAGGAGGAAAAGAATATACAAAACAGAACTACAGTTGGGTTGACAGGAGAGGTGAAGGATGGAAGAGAAGGCAGATTCAGCTATGTGCTACAAACCAAACCAGGCGCAGAGCCCGTGACCAAGGGTATTAATGCAATCTGACCCCAGTTATTCAAAAGCATCTGCAAATAGATATGTTTATAGTCCCTTTCTAAACCTGTCTAGGGACGCCTGTAGTCTAAGGTCCTGTTAGCATTTTAGGTTTTTCAATCATTTTCATGTTTTCTTTACTTTTTTTTTTTTTTTGCATCACCATTGTAAGCCTTGAGCTTTCAGTTGAGTCAGTTGAATTCACAGCAGCTATTTTTCTAGATGAGAGACCCAGAAAGAGTCCCAGTGGCTTTAAGAAGTGCACCCGATTCAACAGGACTATTTCCATTATGGGTACTCATAATTAGTGCCTGCAATGCTTAAGCCTGATCATGATCCCTTTTGTAAATTTTGTCCCGGAGAGATCTTTATGATCAAGAGAAACAGTGAAAACAAATTTTTGGCACTGAGAGGTCCAGTCTTTTCTCCAGAGACTATTTATCAAGCAGTTACAGACTTGGGGAAAATCTGTCGATGCAAATTCAGGGCTCTGTGAGGAAAGATAGTTGGAAGAAAATGTTTTACAGCATGAAGAAGTAGGCTTACTCTTGTCAGGGTGTCAGGCGCTGACATGCTTGTCACTATTGCACTCTGTATACTTGATGACTGCTTTACAGTTTTTAGCCATATGCTTGGATGAAGAGCAACATTTGTAACAAATTTTCAAGGGTTTCTTCCTAATCCCTCGATGTTTCTAGAGAAGATAAGGTTTCTTATGTATAGGGCACTGTCAGTCTGGATCCTCTACTTTCTCTGTAGTAGGAGGACAATCAGACCCTGGGGTTGCTGTGAGCGACACATCAGTCTTATGTACAGCTATAGGCTTCCTTGTGTTGCTGTACTTCTTGACCTGCCTTTCATTCAGGAAATAGCCTGTCTTGCCTGCTTCAGGTACATCAGATTTCAGATAAACTTCACAAGGACTGTGAAGGGAGAAAATGTCTCTAGGTTGTCGTCTTTATATTTTACACCTAATGATGACTATTTCTCTTATGTCATAAGGCTCCTTTGTTATAATCTTGTTCATGCCTCAAGCTGTATCCAAGTAGCACAGGCCTGGAAGTTTTAGATCAGCTTTGATTGCTTCCAGTTCCTGGAGGAAAACTTCTAATTCTTGTAACTTATTATTTCTATTTGTAACCTTTGAAATACTCCTTATTTTCTTAATCGGTGCCCTTTGAATAGCTTCTGGGCTGCCATAGTGCTGGTCAAGTCTTTCCCACATTTTTTTGAAACCTCTGTCGGGGTCATACAAATATGCATCCTGTAATCTTTTTCATGATCAACTGACCTCAATTCACAGACATTTTATTATCAGATTCATTTCTTGCTTTGGGGTGGGCTTCATAATTGCTATGGCATCCTTAAAGTCAGATTTCCACCTTCTATACTTTTTGGGGCAGTCATTGAATGGGTAAGCCCCATGTTCATCATCTTTTTTGCGAGCCATATATGTTGCTAGGTCTTCTCTCTCTCAAGTTTTTAGCCAATGGCAGTAGATACCTGTGATTGGCTGCTGCAACTTTTCTGGAGTCAGGCGTGGAATGTGGCTTGTTGGCTGCCTTTTGCTTAATCACAGGGTATTTAGCTGATGCTCTCTCTTTATTTGAGCCCAGTTCCTGCGTGGTATCAGAGTCTGTGGTTGAAATGAAGCGTTTCCCTTGGTGCACTTTTCTGGAGCGTTGGTGCACTTTTCTGGAGCGAGAGCTAGTGAGAGCACATACATATGTATGCGAGCATGTGGATTGCTGTGGTGGCAATTCACCTCCATAGCATGGTTTGCCATAGGCTTGGTTTTTTCAGGCAAGCTAGACTGTAGTGCGGAGGGGCGTAGTTTTCTCTAAATCTGATGAACCTTCTGAGTCAGACTGTGCCTGTGCACTTCTATGTGCTAAGGTGTAAGCCTTCACATAGGCTGCAGTTTGCTTCTCATGATCTTGAAAGGCAGTGTAGCTAAGCTTGCTGTCCCCACTATCTTGCTTTGTGGCTGCTTCAAGTACCTTAACTTGGGCCTCAGTGGCAGCCACTTCTTTCGCTTGTTGGTGCAACTCCAAGGCAATGTCAAACTCCGCCGCCTTACATTCAGCAGCACCTTCTGCTTTCTCTTCTAACTTTGCTTCCTGTGTGCAGTACCAGCCACTGCTTTCTGTTCTTCTATTTTAAGGTTCTCTATCTTCAGGGCTGCTTCCTGCTTTACTATAAAGAACTTGTGATTTGGCAGCCTCTGCTTCCATTTGCAATTTGATAGCAATAGAAGCCCATATCAGACCTGCTGGAATGGCTTGTCCTGTATGATTTTTAAATTCTAGATCTTCTATAGGTGCCAGAATATTGGGACTCATTCTCTCCTGCAGGATTTGAGTGAGTTTTTGTGGCTTTAATTGCCTTTGTCACCATGGCCTGGTATGTGAGATCTGAAAGCTTTCTGTCTCTCTCTCTGGGCTAAGCTACCTTGTGTATCTTTTTCCTTTTTAGAAATTTGCAATATTCGTTTGACTTGTGCTGGTACTACATATAGATTGACTGAACTGTAATTTCTCTATATTACCCGATGGAGAGAGAAAAGGGGGAGGGGGACTACCAGCCCAGTATGCACAGAGAACCAGGGGCGTAGCTACGGGTGGGCCTGGCTGGGCCCAGGCCCACCCAATTTCAGCCCAGGCCCGCCCAGCGCCAGCCCCAGCACCCATTGCCGGCCACTGCTGCTTTTCCTGTTGAGCAGCAGGGCCGGCGCTACAAAAAGAAGAAGCGCTAACGGCGCTAAGGACGAGAAATGTTTAAAAAAAAAAAAAAAGCGCAGCACCGTCCGGCAGGCACTGTCTCGGCAGCCTTGAGGCATTGGCTGCTGAGGCATTGGCTGCTGGCTCGCAGGTTCCTCCCGTGATACAGAGACACTGGTTAGAAAGAGGGAGAGAGACATTAGATGGAAGGATCAGGAGAGAGGATAGATGGATGGAAGGATGGGGGAGAGAAAGAGGGAAGACGCTGGATGGAAGGGTAGGGAGAAAGAGGTGACACTGGACGGAAGGATGCAGAAAGAAAGAGGGGAGACTACTGGAAGAATGGGGAGAGAGAGGGGAGACTGGAAGGATGGGGAGAGAAAGAAGAGAGCTGCTGGATGGAAAAGGAGAGTAGTGAAAGACTGGAGAATAAGAGGAAGGGGCATGGGGAGAACAAGGGTGAGAAAAAGATGAAAAGCCATAAGTAGATGAAGGAAATTAAAGAATGGATAGTAAGAATGAATTAAATCAGGACAGAGAGAGAGAGGCAGAAAAATATTGAAGAAAGCAAAGAAAAAGGAGAGAAAAATGAGAAATGGCCAGGAAACCGTGGCAGAAGAGTTAAGCGAAAACGAAGGAAAGCAGAATCTAGAGACTGGGAGCGACACAATTAGAAAAAGTAAATGGCCATACAAGAAAGGTAAAGAAAATAATTTTATTTTTAATTTAGGATAAAGTAATATGGTACCTGTGTTAATGAAGTTTCAGAGACCAATACTTCCTTCCTTAGGTCAGGCGAGGATACCGTAACAGCATTATACTGACCTGAGGCAGGAGGTTTTGGCCTCTGAAAGCTCATTGAAAAGGGGTGTTAGGCTATTAAATAAATTTTCTGAAATCTGATGCACTGAAAAGCAGCACTTTACCCTGTGTGACAAATGCATCTGGCTTCTAGGAGAGATTCCACTAGAAGGTCTTACAGATTTAAATGGAGGATGTTTGCTTTCTGGTATCATAGAAGAGCCCTAGACTCTTTTTCCTATCCCACACAAAAACTGCTTGAATATCTTCTACATTTATCTGATTCACCACCATGCAGAAGGGAAACAGAGAAAAATGAAGGCAAAAAAAGACTATATGGCCTATCCAGTCTGCCCATCCATGCCATCTACCCTCCCTTTCAGTCCCTTAGAAACCTTCTGTACATCATTCAGCTGGTCACTTCATGCTTCCTTGTATATCTTTAATTGTTCAATTCATGCAGGGTTTCATTGTTGAAGCCTCTTGCAATATTTTGGGACCTCAACATGGTATTAATCCAGCTGATCAATACTTAGTCCCTTCAAGTCACTTGATACCTGTGATATGAAGCACCTGATCTGGAAGGTCTTATTTTGGTGGCAGTGGCTTCAGTGCTTAGTGAATGAGCTCTTGATCTACTGTTCACTTCTTAAAATTTTACTTTTTTATATACTGCCTATAAGTCCTAAAGCTATTGAAGCTGCACATTCAGGTACAGTAGGTATTTTTCTGTCTCTGGAGGGCGCACAATCTAAGTTTTGTACCTGAGCCAATGAAGGGTTAAGTTACTTGCTCAAGATCACAAGGAGCTGCAGTGGGATTTGAACTGGGTTCCCATGGTTCTCAGTCCACTGCACTAATTATTAGGCGGCTACTTCACACTGAATTCTTTAACAGGATGGTTCTGCACACTCATCTTAAGTTTCCTCCTAAGGTAGTGTAAGATTTCCATCTTAACGACTCTATCATTTACCAATATTTTTTCCCCAGACCTCATGCCCACAAAGGTGAAAGCCCTGTACACACTGGACTGCAAGAGATCCTTGGCGTTCTATTTGAAATCTACCAAAGCCCTTAAAATTCCACTCAATTTTTTGTTTCTTTTGACTCAAATAGGGTAGAGACTGCCATCAACTACTATCTAATTGACTAGCAGACTACATTTCCTTTGCTTACACCAGGAAGGTTTGACTCTTGAGGGTCATGTGATCTCACTGTGAGAGCTACGTTGGTGTCAGTAACCACTCGAGATCAGCCGGCATGGAGGCAATTTGCGAAGCTACGACATGAGCATCTGTTCATACATTCAGAATCCACTACTTTTCTGAAAAAGATGTCTTTCAGATTATCTTTGGAGATTAGAATCCAACTCCATGCCCTTAGCCCCATTTTTGGGGACTAGAATCCAATTCCATGCCCCTTGGTCTATTTTGTTTTCTGATTCAGGCTGCCTTCCAAAAAAAACCTCTATTAAAATTGCAGCTAAAATCCTATTTTGTAGTATGTTTTTTTCCTCCTTATTCTGTTAAAGGTAGCCTGTAGATAGAAAAATCGCATGTGATATAAGGACTTGCTATTCTGCCTGTCCTCAGAGAAAACCAAGTTACTTGGAGCAGGTGTTTTCCATAGTGAGCAGATTATAAGTCTTTATATACCCGCCCACCTCCAGAAGAAGTAGTATTTTCCTTAAGCAGACTAAGGTAGTTTCACCTGACATCAGCAGGCAGGAAGTGGTACACATGCACAGTAGAGCAACTCAAAAGCCTTGAGTGTTTTCTAAACTGGATAAGTTTCCTGTACAGGGTGTGTTGGTAATCTCACCTATGGTGTGAGGACTTTGTATCCTGTTGTCCACAGAAGCACCTGCTTACAGGAATTGTAAGTAACTTTATTGCCTTTGCTGCTGTACCAGTGAGAATAATGAATGTAAAAATGGAATTTTTAAGATAGTTCTATACACCTTTCGTATCAAATGTGTACTCTGATGTATAGCAATTTTACAAGTTTGTTTGCTTTTATCTTCACCATAGAGCCATAGTAAGAACATGCAAATTAAAGCAAAAGAATTGAGCCCAGCTACCAAGCTGCTGTCTAAAACTCTATCTTTTCAATATGCATCCTGTAGCTGTTCTAGGCCTAGGGTTATCATATGTCCGGATTTACCCGGACATGTCCTCTTTTTGAGGACATGTCCGGGCAACCGGGCGGGTTTTGCCAATCTGCCCGTTTGTCCAGAAATCTGGACAAACGGGCAGATTGCTAGCCTCCTCTCCCATTACTTACTAGTGACCTCTTCCGCCTTCGGGGCAGGAAAGAGCCCCCTCTTTCCTGCCTGGAGTGCTGCCCTGAATGCATCCTTCCTGTTGCTGATCTTGGCGCTTATTCAAAATGGCCGCCGAGAGTTGAAGTGACCTCGCGAGACTTCAACTCTCGGTGGCCATTTTGAATCGGCGCCGAGATCAGCAACAGGAAGGATGCATGCAGGGCAGCGCTCCGGGCAGGAAAGAGGGGGCTCTTTCCTGCCCCCAAAGAGGTCACTAGACCACCAGGGCAGTAGTAAGGTAAGGGGAGGGGGGGTGACGGGGTGTGTGACAGGGGGTGAACCGAGGGCGTGAGGGGAGGGGTGTGAAAGGGGCGGGTGGGTGTGTGGTGGGGGCGGTGCATGTGTCCTTTCTGGGGGGACAAAATATGGTAACCCTCTGTAGGCCAATTGTGCTGAGTTAATATTCGCAGTTTGGATGTTGGCCTAATATTTCAGATGGTTAAGTTCTGTGTGTTGCCATGGAAAAGTTGGGTGATCTACTTCCTGATTCAGTTAAGGCTGAGGATGATGCAGAAGCTGTGTTCACAGCCCTTGGAGGAGAGTGGATGTAAGAGAAATTCATGATCATTGCTTAAGGATGACATTTTATGACTGTAGTTGAGGCCTGCAGTGATAGAGGTCCACAAGGTGGCCTGCTGCACACTCTATGGACCAGGACCATCATTGCAAGAACCAGAGTAGATATGTTTGGGAGGATAGATATAGATAATAGAGAGATCTATATATATCTTATATAAAAAGAAAAATCCTTTGCTAGTTATAAATGAAGACTTTGTGGTTTGGACTGAGCTAGAATCACAAAGCAAAATCAAAAAGAAAATAAAAGCAATAACAATTTGGAGATTAAAAGGATAAAATTTTAATGTGACTCTGGGAACTGGCTTTATGAAAAAGAGACATGAATATAATTGCTGTAATATAATTTTATGTCATTTTAGTTATAACCTTGCAGTTTTTTTTTCTTTAAAGCCAGTATTGCTTTGAGTCACACTGGAATAGCTGAATATGTGAAGATTCTGTTAGAAAATTATTAACATTTGTATAGCGCTACCAGACGCGCGCAGCGCTGAACACCTGACACAGAGAGACAGTCCCTGCTTGATAGAGCTTACAGTCTAAAAAATGTCATGCTTTTCTACTTATTCCTACACCCTGATATTGGACCACAGTTTAAACTGAAACCAGAAAATCCAATCTCAATAGCCAACTGTAAAATATTTATAAATGTGAAAAGTACCCTCTTTTCACCCAAAATGGATCCAGTATCAGAAGGATCTCAAAGTGATTGATACATTTTCTTCATCAGGTACTTCACATGTGGCACTTCACCATGCTATATATTAATTGTGATTGTGAACATACTCAAACTCAAAATCTAAATCACTGTGAACATAACTCAAAATAAGAGTCAAATACAACTTCATATGACTTATCTGTTGTGCCTCTTTAAAGTTTCATAGCAGGCATTTGAAGAGACAGCAGCAGTCATTCTTCAGATGCTGGCAACCATTTCTATTCAGATAAGTCATATAAAGTTTTATTTGACTCTTATTTTGATTGCAAGCACAGTGATTTAGTTTTTGAGTTATATTTACAATCACAATTAATTGGGCACAGTTAATATATAGCATGGTGACCCTATGATGAAAGAATATTTATTAATCACCCTAAGATCCTTCTGACATGGGTCCGTTTTGGTGAAAAGAAAATCTGAGGGTACATTTCACATTTATAAATATTTTACAGTTGGCAGTTGAGATTGGATTCTTTGGTTTGGGTTAGTATTAATCCCAGCAATGCTGTTTAGAAATACGATCTGTCAGTGGTTCTTGGCCACCCCTTGGGGCAAACCCATCCAGTTTGATGTTTAGGATGTCCATAATGAATTCACATGATATATAGTTGCACCAAGTTGTGCTGTAGTACATGCAGAGATATGGATGTCCTGAAAACTCATCTGGTGGGGGTGTGCCTTAAGGACTTGTTTGAGAACCATTGTGTCAAGATAATACAAGGACAGCTTTGATTATAAGTACAGATGCATCCTGATATTAAATATAGATATACTGTGCACCTTGGTATTTTTTTCTCCCCCAACTTCCCTGTAAACTTACTGTCCTCCCTACTATATTATGTGATTAGAATGATCACATGCACACCAGTTATTACAGAGCCTAAGATATACGATTTTATAAGCTGTAGTCCTAGTGGTTGCATAAAAAGGCGGTTTACTCCTGGCACCTCTATCTGCAATATCAAGCTCCTCTAGTGCTGCTTAGTGTCCAAGGCTTTTGATTTCTCTCTTCATGACACATTCTCCCGTGATGTTTGGTTTCTTTTAATGGTTTCTAGCAGTTTCCTCCATGGCTTTCAGCTGCTCTTCATGACAATTTGTCTCTTTTGCCAGCTCTGCTTTTTTTACAGCCCACAGTGGCAACTAGTTTCTCCCAGTGACTATTCATCCTCAGGTTAATAGTACTAGGAAGGCATGTCTCTTAACTTGTTCTTTGTACTATAATGAAAGAATATACATGCAAGTGTATGTAATTGCACATAGAATATGTTTTATTATCTCAGTATTTTGTCAATATTAGTGGCTGGAAGTTTTGTTCTTGCATTTTTACTTGTACTGTTTTTTGTAATAGCAGAGGCCTATTAATCTTTGTGCTCTATGCTTCAGGGAAATACAGTCTTCATTTTCTTTTAATATTTTTTTAGAAAATGATTGTTGATGCAGCTCCTTAGTTTGTACTATCATGTGGAACATTTTAAGGAACTGTAGTTGTTTTTGTTTGAAGTATTTCTAGTACTGAATGATTCTTCTGTCTTTTTCTGTATCACTGACAGGAATAATGGCTTTGGTGACCCAAGAGATGGTCCATAGTTTTACCTGAAATCTAGCTATAAATAATGGTGTTTTGCTAGCAACTACAGGATTCAAAAGAAGAGTGCCACAGTTATCGTTGTCTCAAGCACAAAGAAACGCAAAGAATATCAGCACCTGTCATGGCTGTTCCATCACAAAAATACTATGTAAAATGTTGGAAGAATATTGTACTTTCTTGCCAGCAGTGAGATGAGCACATGGACAATAATTGATATCAAGAATTTTGGATATTAAATGTGTTTTTGTTCTGATTTATAGAAGGTCTAATGCTTTAACCACTTAAGTCTTGCCATTCTTACCACTCTATTTCTTTGTTTCTAAAACTATGAAGCGCTCTTAGATGGGAATAATGTCAGTTTTACGTTAGAATAGTGATTGCTCTTGCAGAGATCCATTTCCAAAAAGAAAAAAAAAAATCTATTATTAGAAGAAGGTAAATGTTAATGTATGTATACCAACACAAATGTTATTTTTAATTATAAAGCCATTATGAATGTTGTCATGACTACAGTGATGCATAAGACGAGGTCATTTCTGGAATGGGAATACATACTAATATAAACATTTTTGTTTTTGTTTGAAATGGTGCTTGTTTATTTTGAATCTGTATGTTGATTTATAATATACTTTATATGAAAAAATTAAACTGGATGCTTTACAGGTTTTGCTGTATTTTTAAGATTTGGGTTACTTTATTTGCTTGGCAGAACTGATGATAGTTATTAGTTTAGGGGGAAGTTTGTCTTTTTTTTATATCTTTTCAAGTTCAATCAGTTAAGTTTTTTTTTTTTGTTTTTTGTTTTTTTACTGTATATTTAGCTGCCTAAGTGCATGTATTGTCAGGGACCCTTTTTGGACCCTCTTTTTCACCATCTTTTTCCTTGAATGCTGTCTAAGTTCTTGGGACCTTCTCTTCATAAGGGCATTAAGAGTCTAGAATCAACATAGAGAATGTCTACTAAAATATGACAGGTTCTGCAACACAAACTGCACCAATCACTAGGCTACTCCAGGGACCTGCTTCTGTTCTAATAGGACTGGTCATAACATCAGAGGCTGACTGGGTAGGACCTACCTACAGGAGATCTGCGAGCAACCGGGCTCAAAGAGTAAGAAGCTACTGGGCTTGATGAGGGTAAGGAGCCGATTCGACCAGCCACAGACAGCACAGCACTGCAACCCTCAGAAGCCAGCATAGGCAACAATTGGTACCAGCAAACTAGGATTTAGAAAGAGCCGCCGACTGGAAGCACAGTCTTCCTCCCTGGAGACCACACATGCCGCTGATCGCACCTGACTCTGGAGACCTGCTGGCCCCAAATCCAGAAGAGGCGACAGAGCACCGCTGATCTCCTGGAACCATCAGTGGCTCTCTTGTCCTCTTCCTCCCTCCTTGCTTTCTGCCTTCAACATTTCATCCCTTCCATTGTACCTTCCCCTTTCTATCTGAGTCCATCTCGCCTTCTTTGCCACTCCTCTCCTACTCTCCTCCGCACTCTCTTACTCCTTCTTCTCCTTTCCGCTGGTTACATCAATCCCAATCCTGGTCTCCCTCACCAACCCTCATCCTATTTGTGTAGGCCGCACCGTGACCTTTCCAATCTCATCTCTATTCCTCTCCTCCCCCCTCCTTTCTGCTCTTCTCATGCGCCCTATGGAATGCCCGCTCCATCTGCAACAAACTTTCTTATATCCATGACCTTTTTATCTCTCGCAACCTCCACCTGCTTGCCATAACAGAAACTTGGCTCTGTCCTGATGACTCTGCTTCAGTTGCAGCCCTTTGTCATGGTGGTTATCTGTTCTCCCATACTTCTCGCCCTACTGGCCGTGGTGGTGGTATTGGACTATTACCCCCACCCTCTTCCAAATTTCAATCTCTCCTGCCACCTCAGTCTCTCTGCTTTTCTTCCTTTGAAGTCCACTCTGTCCGCCTATTCACTCCTTTGCCTTTTTGAATAGCAGTTATTTATCGTCCCCCTGATAAGTCCCTCTCATCCTTCCTCAGTGACTTTGATGCTTGGAATTCCTTCTTTTATGATCCTTCTTCCCCCTCCCTCATCCTTTGTGACTTCAACATTCATGCCAATGATCCCTCCAACTCTTACGTCTCCAGTTCCTCGCCTTAACATCCTCCTTCAATCTCCAACTATATTCCACTTCCCCTACTCACCAAAATGGTCACTGTCTAGATCTTATCCTCTCCTCTAACTGCTCTCCCCTCCAATTACTTTGCCTCAGATCTTCCCCTCTCTGACCATCATCTAATAACCTTCACACTTAAACTTCCTCCTGCCCAATCCCATCCAATCTTAACCAATTTATCTAGGAATCTCCAAGCTATTGACCTTACTACCCTATCCTCCAATGTCTCGAACCTCTTCTCTACCACTACACTATCCAAATCCGTCAATGAAGCCGTCTCTTCTTACAATACTATCCTATCCTCTGCTTTAGACACTCTTGCACCTCTCATGGCTTGTCCCATAAAATGTACCAAACCCCAGCCATGGCTGACCTCTAAAATCCGCTACCTACGTTCCTGTGCCCGCTCCGCCGAGCGCTTCTGGCTGAAATCTCATACCCTTGCTGACTTCATACACTTCAAGTTCATGCTGACCTCCTTTCAATCTGCTCTTCTGCTTGTCAAGCAGGACTATTACATCCAACTCACTAATTCTCTTGGCTCTAACCCTCGACTTCTCTTCGCCATACTAAATTCTCTCCTCAAGGTGCTTCCATCTCCAACTCCCCCCTCACTATCTCCTCCGACCCTAGCTGAGTTCTTCCACAAAAAGGTTCAGAAAATAAATCTCGAATTCTTATCCAAGCCACCCCCACCTCTCCCTCCCCCTGTCCCTCCCCTTGTCCATTCCCCTAATTCCTCAACCCTTCTGTCCTTTTCCTCCTTAACTGAGGTCACTGACGAAGAAATATCACATCTCTCCTTCTCAAAACGAACTACCTGTTCCTCTGATCCCATTCCTACCCACCTTCTTAACACCATCTCTCCTACTCTCACTCCTTTTATCTGTCATATCCTCAATATCTCTCTTTCCACTGCGACCATTCCTGGTGCCTTCAAACATGCTGTGGTCACACCACTCCTTAAGAAGCCTTCACTTGACGCTACCTGGCCTTCAAACTATCAACCCATCTCTCTCCTCCCCTTCCTTTCGAAGTTACTTGAACGTGCCGTTCACTGCCGCTGCCTTGACTTTCTCTCATCTCATGGCCAAAACCATCTCTTTACAAGCTGACGAACCTTAACCTAACATTTTTCAACCGGTGTGCCGCAGCTGCTCTCCAAGTGGGTCGCGGGTAACCAACTTCCGAGAACTGCAACTTGAAGACCCAGAACAGCAGGAGGCCCAGCGCTGCATTTTTCCCTATTTCTTCTAACGCAATGCACCCCCCCTGTCTATGCCTTGAAAGAAGTTGCCCAGCAGCGGCAGCAATTCACCACCACTTCTTGCAGCCTGCTTAGAGTCTTTTCTGCCCTGGGCCACCCCCGCATAAACAGGAAGTTGTGTAAGAAGGGGGCAGTTTGCAACAGAAGAGAGGCTCCAAGCAGGCTGCATGCAGCGGCTGTGAATTACTACCAATGCTGGGAAACCTCATTGAAGATGCGGTTTAAGGTAGTCAGGGAGAGAGAGAGAGGTTGATGGTGCGGGGTTTGGAGAGAGGTTGGGATTGGAGAGAGAGAGAAAGGTTGACCCGGGGGGAGAGGAAAGAAAGAAAGAGAGAGAAAGCATGGCACCATGAGGAGGTGGAGGGGAGGGAAGGGAAGAGAAAGAAAAATGCTGGACCTGTGGGAGGGGTAGGTAAGAAAGAGAAAAATACCGGTCCTGGGAAGTGGAGGGGAGTTAGAGAATAAAGAGAGAGAAACCATGCACTGGAAGGGGAGGGGGGAGAAGCCATGAACCAGAGAGGTAAAGGGGGAGAAGCCATGGACCGGAGGGGCAGAGGGGTGAGAAGTGATGGACCTTAGGGGAAGGAGGGAAGAATTGATGGATCCAAGAGGTGGAGGGGAAGAAAGAGAATGCATGTTATTTGTGGCTAATTTTGTTGGCTAATTTTGTTATCTTTAAAGTGTTTTGTTGTCCTTTTGCCAACTTAATACTCGTTTGTTAAAAGATAATGTATATATCCTTTAAAAAAACTGTTGACAACTTTTGCACCTTGTCAGTGTGCCATGATATGAAAAAGGTTGAAAATCACTGCCCTAACCTCTTTAGCCTTTCCTCATGTGAGAGGAGTTCCATCCCCTTTATCATTTTGGCCACTCTTCTTTGAACTTTTTCTAATTCTGCTATATCTTTTTTGAGATACGGCGATCAGAACTGAATGTAATACTCAAGGTTTGGATGCACCATGGAGTGATAGAAAGGCATTATAGTATTTTCAGTCTTATTCACCATCCCTTTCGTAATAATTCCTAGCATTCTGTTTCCTTTTTTGGCTGCCATTACACACTGAGGAGAAGATTTCAGCATATTATCTACAATGACACCCAGATCTTTTTCTTGATTGCTGACCCCCAAGGTGGTCCCTAGCATCAGGTAACTATGATTTGAATTCTTTCCAATGTGCATCACCTTGCATTTGTCCACATTAAATTTAATTTGCCATTTGGATGTCCGGTCTTCCAGTTTCCTAAGGTCTTCCTGCAATATTTCACAGTCTGCACGTGTTTTAACAACCTTGAATAGTTTTGTATCATCTGCAAATTTAATCACCTTACTCGTCATGACGATTTTCATATCATTTATAAATATATTAAATAGCACTGGTCCCAGTACAGAGCCATATGGCACTCCACTGCTTACCCTCCTCCATTGAGAAAAATTACCATTTAACCCTACCCTCTGTTTTCTGTCCAATAACCAATTCCTAATCCACACCAGAACATTGCCCCCTCTCCCATGACTCTAATTTTCCCAGGAGTCTCTTATGAGGAACTTTATCAAAAGCTTTCTGAAAATCTAGATACACTTCATTAACCGGCGCACCTTTATCCAAATGTTTATTCACACCTTCAAAGAAATGAAGCAAATTGGTGAGGCAAGACTTAACTCGGCTGACATATATGAACCCCAAAAAGACCAATGTGAAAAAAATATTTGAACTCACAAACAAGCTACTGAAAACCCAGAATGTACTGGTGACAACTGAAATACCACCAGCTAGAGATGAGTTCACACAGCATTTCAAAACCAAAATAGCAAACACAAGATCAAACCTCATGAAACCACAAACAACCATCACTGACTATCTACAAAAATGCAAAACACATGACAACTACACTGCGGCAGACAGAATATGGACCATGTTCACACCACCCCAGCTAAACACAATAAAATCAGTACTGTCAAAATATGCGCCAGCCTGCTACTTGACAATTGCCCCAACTATAGATGAAAAACCCACCAAACTGGTTCACTGAGTTCTTCACCAAACACATCACATGTTGGAGATAGGCCAATTCCCAGCAGACAAAAGGCGACGTGCTCACACCCATCCCCAAAAATCAACTAGCAAAATCAGCGACATCACAAATTACAGACCAGTGGCCTCAATACCACTACTGTCCAAAATGATGGAAGGTCTTGTAACACAACAACTAATGGAATACCTGACAAAATTCTCAATTGTCCATAACTCCCAATCAGGCTTCAGACCACAACATAGCACCGAGACAGTCATAACCACCCTGCTAATGAAATTTAGAAACATAATAAGCCAAGGACAAAATGTATTACTACTACAATTTGATATGTCAAGTGCGTTCAACCTAGTAGACCACACCACAATAATGACACTGCTCGACAACATGGAAATCAGTGGAAAAGTGTCAACATTGTTAAATGGCTTCCTAAGGACCAGATCCTGTATTGTAAAAATAGCAACCAATTATCTACCCCATGGATCTCTGAATGCAGGGTACCACAGGGATCGCCAATATTACCAATAGTGTTCAACATAATGATGGCACCACTTGGCAAAAAACTGGAACTTATGGAGTTCAACCCATTTATATATGCATATGATATCACCATCTACATACCTTTTCACAACAATATCGCAAACATAATGGACAAAATGAAAAAAGGTCTGGACCTCATGGAAGAATGAGCAACAACATTCAAACTCAAACTGAACAGAGACAAAACCAAATTCCTGGTCCTATCTAGCCCACACAATCCTACATCTTACCAAACCTTCAAAATCAACCAAGAGACATAACCAAATTGAAACAAAACTAAAAATACTAGGAATCATTCTCGACAAACATCCTTGACAAACATCTAACACTGGATGACCAGGTATCAGCACTCATATCAAAATGTTTCAGAACATTATGAAAAATAAGAAGGATGAGAGACTACTTCCCAAAACAATCATTCAGGATATTAGGCCAATCATTGATATTATCACAAGTAGACTATTGCAATGCAGCATACATTGGAATGCAAGGAAAACACACTAAAATCTCTACAAACAATCCAAAACACGGCATCAAGACTGACCTTCAAGAAGTCAAAATACGAGAGAGCAACCTCATTACTTGAAAAAACTACACTGGCAACCAATTAAGGCAAGACTACTTTTCAAAGTGTGCACCCTGATCTTCAAAATACTATTTGGTATGGCACCCAAATACATGCTGGACTTGATCGAGTTATCCCCAAGAAACACAAGCCCAGAAACAAGAAGCTACCTACTTTTACACATACCCAACTGCAGAAACACTACCTACAAAACCATCTACACAGCAGGATTTAGTTACCCGGGTTCCAAATGGTGAAACTCAATACCAAAAGCCATAAGAAGCATCTCAAACCTCCTCCATTTCAGGAAAGAAATGAATACCTATCTCTTCAAAAAATTCTACAACTAACCACAGAGACCACCTCACCTTTCCTTTTCAAACCAACCCGCAAAACAAATGGAGTGGCCTAGTGGTTAGAGTGGTGGACTTTGGTCCTGGGGAACTGGGTTCGATTTCCACTGCAGGCACAGGCAGCTCCTTGTGACTCTGGGCAAGTCACTTAACCCTCCATTGCCCCAGGTACAAATAAGTACCTAAGCCGCATTGAGCCTGCCATGAGTGGGAAAGTGCGGGACACAAAAAAAAACAAAAAACTCCAGAACATAACAAAAATGACAGATGCCATCTCCTGTCTAATCTACCTCCTCATAAACCCCAAATAACCACACAAAATAATGATAAGGTCCCACACTGCAAAGCATGATTGTAACTCTACCAAATGTGAATTGCAACTTCACCATGTAAACTGTAAGCCATTTTGTAAATTGTGAGCCACTTTGAATCGAAACTTGTTTTTGGATAGTACTGGGATACAAGAATGAATGAATGAATAATTTTTTTTTTTAAGTAAAACTAAAATATCTCTCTGACTGAAGACTGTGGCATAAAGGAACATAACCAGGTAGGTGTATAGCATATCTAGATATTGAGAGAGGAGCAACTATTCAGCAGAAAAGAATATTACAGGAGACAGCTGATATTTAGAAGTCTTAAGAGCATGGAATTAGATATAACCCATCAATTAGCATTGCTGAACAAAATTTCTGTTTGGTGTTAATGGAAGAAAACCCTGAGCACAAATCACCAATGGCTAGAAAATGTATACATAGGAATAGAGAAGATACCTCATTCACAAATGAGTGTTACTGAACAACTTCCAAAACTGAAATCCAACAAAGCCAAAGGTGAATGTGATTGTAAGAGCTTGGAGGTCCTGGTCGGTTTGATGAAGGATGTATTTAATAGATTCTTTGAAGCACTGAAATGTATTCTCAGGATATGGACACAAACATTACTGCTTTCATTTTAGGAATGGCAGAATAGGCTGCATACTTTGGTCCTGATGGAACTTTATGAGTAAAGTTTCTCAAACAGAGGAAGAAATTTCAGCATATTTGTGAGCACTATTTTAAGGCATTGTCTCCAAGAGCTGTATGCCTAGTCCTGAATGCCTTGGGAGGGGAATCTAGGAGGTTATAAGAATGCGGTATGGGTTCTGAGGGGGTGGGGGTGGGGTAGAATTTCTGGAGGGAATTAGGAAGGAGGATGTTTAGGGTATATTTTTGATGTAAGTTTCCTGAAGTTGTTCTCTTTGTCTCGGGGAGGACCATAAGAATCCTGGGATTTCCTGGCACTTAGGGGGAGGCTGAGGGAGGGGAGGGGAATTTTAGGTAGAGATTAAGATGGAAATGTATTGGGGGGGGGGGGGGGGGGTTAATGATTTGTATATGTTACCATATAAAACAGCTGTGTTATTGGTTTAATTTGAATGTATATTGGTTTGCACAATAAAAAGTATTACTAGATTCTTGAAGAGCAGAGTAATTTCTTGGGATTGAGGAAGGGAGGATAAGTGCCCTTATCAAAAAAGTGCTAATAAAGATGGGAAACTACAGGCCTGTAAGCCTTATCATAATGGTAGAAAAAATAATGAAGATCCTACTGAAGAAAAGGGGGTAGTCTTTGGCTTACTATGTTGGCAAACTCCACTGTTTCCTTCAGCCATTTGGAGTACTTTTTGAGAGTTCCCTTATATTACTGTTATTGAGAAGAACTCCACAGTTTGATGCCTATGTTTTACCTATGCCTGACTCCTAATGCAGGTGACAGCTGAAACACGAGTTGTGAATAAACATTGCTTCCTTTTGACTTCCGAGTGGTTTTATCTGTGGCCTGATACTTCTTAATCCTGATTATCTTTTGTGGTGATTCTCCATCTGTTTTGCCAATCATGTATATTTAAATCTGTTTAATACATAAGACAAGAAATCATGACAACAATAAAGTAATTCCAGGTGACATTATCCATGTTTGAAAACCTTATTAGCTAATCCCTTCCCATCCCCCCTCCCCTAAAACTCCCCTCAACACCTTGGCTCCCCCTTTCTTCTGCTATGTTGGCTTGTAAAGCATGATTTGAAACTTACAAATTCAATTAACAACTATGAGCTCAGAAGATAAGGTTAACCAGAAAGATGCCCAAGTTTATATCAGAAGAAAACGCGCACAAGTAAAACAAAGATGCTAAAACGCGGCAGTACTAGAGGCACGAACCACATACATTAGAAAAAGGACGCGAAACACATACCTTAAAAAAGACCGTTACGCAAGTGGACCGTCTGTCGCAGTAATCTCAGCAGTTATGATAAAGGTAAAGGGGCAAAATGAACTGCAGGACAATTTAAATAGCCAGAAAAGCGCGCGAAAGTAAAAACGACGCTGATGTCAGCTGACCCAAAATGTGAAACCGAAGCGCTGTGTAGCCGTCCATACGTCTGGCGTACGTAAAGTGGACGGAAATGCGTCACTACGTGACACAAGGAATATATAAAGATGTAAAAAAGTTATATTAATTAAAGTACTGTTGATGCTAATAAAATATATGTTCCATGGCAATGAATTGGTACGTGTATATAAAAAAATGTATGTTAGAAACAGACTATACAAATTGAATGTAAAAAAACATAAAAGATGCAAATTGGGTGAAATGATAAACCAAAAAATGGCTGAAATGTAATAATAAAAAAGAAAAAAGAAAATATGAAAAGAAATAGGTAAAAACAATAAAAATTAAAATAGAAAATTAATATGAAAAAAATCAATATGGGAAAAAATAAATAAAAAATAAAAACTATTCTTGAAGAATGCAATGATGATAAAATTCAATTGAAAAACCTAATGAATCCCATGTATGTATAATAATATAAACAAGGACAATGAATATAATATATGTGATGTCAAAAACAATGCATGAATATACACAAAGCATGGTAAAGTATAAGTTAGTGATGTCATATCAATCAAAACATGGGTGAATGTAAAATGCAATGCCACGAAAAATCACAGTAATGTCAAAACAATACATAAATATACATAAATTCTGTAATATAAATTTTGTAATTCAATAATTGCTGAAATAATGAGTATGGAATGTATGATGACACAAAAGATAACTATGAAAAACAAAAAATATTTGGTAAATCTGTAATGTACAATATATATTGTAAAATGAAAAATCATGAAATGTAAATGGACACCATTGACGGTAAAGAATAATAATAAAAAAATATAAATAATAATACAAAAATACATAAAAAGAAAAAATGTACAGCAAAAAACCATATATCCTTGTCTTTATTTGCATTAATGGAACATAACAGCAACTGAACTAAAGGAGTATTCGGACTATAGCAATGGGCGAAAGTCTATCTCATTGTTCAGGCCATTAGGACTGATAGTATTTAAATCATAAATTAATCTTTGTTCTTCCTGAAGTATAAGTTTATCAAGGTCACCTCCCCTCCATTTCCTAGTAAATGTCTTAAACACCAGATACTTAATATCTGCTGTAGTGTGGTTAGCCGCATGCCAGTGTTGAACCAGAGGTGCAGATTGAATATTCCTCGATATGCAGCTTCTATGCTCAATGATGCGTGTTTTAATGGATCTGATAGTTTTACCCACATATAACAGAGAACATGGGCATTGAATGATATAGATTACATGAGCGGTATTGCAATTTGATGAGTGTTTTAACACAAAAGCTTCTTCAACCCAATCGGCAGAAGAAGAATCCAGATATTGTTTGTACACTCAAGTATTCTGTTGTTGTGTCTTCTAGTAGAGGGATGATATTAACCTTATAAAGGGAGTGCAAATCTGCTGGCAACAATATGCCCAGGTATCGTAGCGCTGTGTCTTCCCATATAAATGGAAAAGACCCCTGCCAAGTTTGTTTTATTTGAGGCGTCAGGGGAAGTGCTTTGGATTTGTCATAATTTAGCGTGAAGCCTGAGAAGCAACCAAACTTCTCCAACAAGGAAAGCAGACATGGCAGGGATGCCTGTGGAGATGTGAGGATGACCATTATATCGTCAGTATAAGCAAAAGCTTTGATAGGATAATTCTGTATTTCTATGCCTGTAATGGAGGGGGAGTTATTCAACACTCGGAGAAGCGGCTATAACGATAACACAAACAGAAAAGGGCATGAAATATGAAAATACTGGGGATCTCCTACCATTCACCAATAGACATGCTTGAGGAAGATGATATAAGGACTGTATAGCCCGTCAAATTAGCCTGTAATCCCAATCTGATGCATAACCTGGGAAAGAGACTGCCAATCGACTTGGTCGAATGCTTTTGCAGCATCTAGACTAGTGGTCATGGTAGGGATGTCTTGAGTTTTGCTATGAGACTTGGAGGGGCATAATCGAACAGAAACGCCTATCTCCATGGGCGTTTATCTCCGAGAACGGGTCCGTGAAGGGGCGGACCGAATCGTATTTTCGAAAAAACATGGACGTTTATCTTTTTTTGAGCTGGGCGTTTTTGTTTTTCAGCGATAATGGAAACCGAAAACGCCCAGCTCAAAAACGAATAACTCCAAGACATTTATTCGTGGGAGGGGCCAGGATTCGTACTGCACCGGTCCACCTCACATGCCAGGACACCAACCGGGCACCCTAGGGGGCACTTTTACAAAAAAAAAAAAAAAAAGGTAAAACAGCTCCCAGGTGCATAGCACCCTTCCCTTGGGTGTTGAGCCCCCCAAATCCCCCTCAAAACCCACTGCCCACAAGTCTACACCATTACTATAGCCCTAAGGGGTGAAGGGGGGCACCTACACGTGGGTACAGTGGGTTTGGGGGGCGGTTTGGAGGGCTCCCATTTACCAGCACAAGTGTAACAGGTGGGGGGGGGGGGATGAGCCTGGGTCCACCTGCCTGAAGTCCACTGCTCCAGTGACCTGCATACTGCTGCCAGGGAGGTGGGTATGACATTTGAGGGTGAAAATAAAAAGTTGTGAAACGGCATATTTTGTGGTGGGAGGGGGTTCGTGACCACTGGGGGAGTCAGGGGAGGTCATCCCCGATTCCCTCCGGTGGTCATCTGGTCATTTAGGGCACTTTTTGGGGCCTTATTCGTGGAAAAACAGGGTCCAGGAAAAGTGCCCTAAATTCTCGCTAAAAACATATTTTTTTTCCATTATCGGCGAAAGGCGCCCATCTCTGATCGGCAGATAACCACGCCCCAGTTCCGCCTTCACCACGCCTTCGACACGCCCCCATCAACGTTGTCCGCATCCGCGACGGAGTGCAGTTGAAAACGTCCAAATTCGGCTTTTGATTATACCGCTTTATTCGTTTTTGGGAGATAAACGTCTATCTCCCGATTTGGGTCACAATATAGGCGTTTTTCTCTTTTGATTATAAGCAGGTTGGCCAGCAGGAGGTGCCTGGTGTTCAGAACAGATTGTCTTTCTGGCACAAACCCCACCTGTGCAGGACCAATGATTTCTGGTAACACCTGTGCCAGTTGGGAGGCTAAAACTTGGGCCAGGAGTTTAAGATCTACAATTAGCAAAGAAATAGGCCTATACGAGTCAGCCTCCACCCTCTGCTTTCCTGGCTTTGATATAAGGGTGAGTAATGCCAAATTTTCATGCAAGGGGAATTCTCCAAGTTTACCACCGCAGAGTGGTAAGTCAGTCATGGGACAAGAAGCTGGTGGTGCAAGATTTTATAGAACTCCTCAGAAAACCCATCTGCTCCGGGCGCCCAGTGAGATTTTAAGTTTTCCTGTTGCGGCTCTTTTGCCTTTAAGGGGGAATTTAAGACGTCTTGGGCTAGTGTGTTGAAGTGTGGGAGTTGGGCCTGATCCAAAAAGGGTGCCTTTTGAAGCAAAATCCGGGGGTGGATGACTTTATACAAAGCTGTAAAGCGTTCCAATAAAATATGAACAATTGAATCTGGTTTGTTGAATAGTTGCCCCAACCTGTCAGCGCTCCAGTGGTGCGGTTGCCCCCCCCCCCCCCCCCCAGGACTTTACTATTTGAGCAAACAGCTTTCCCAATTTACTGCCATATGCATGGAGACGGTACTTGTGAAAGATCAAGAGATTTTAAAGCAACTTGTAAGGATAGGTAATATTCTGTATTTAGTGGTGTTGGGGTTTTAAAATACATCCTCCATGCCTTTTGCAATTTGACTTCCATATGGGTGATCCTGGCGGCTACCTTTTGCCGTCTGTTTGCTGTATAAGCTATTATATCACTACGAAGCACCGCTTTGGCTGCACATCAAAATAGCTAGGATTGATCAGTGTGTTGTTGATTATGCCGCTTGTGTTCTTCCCATTGGGATTATAAATACGTTTGAAATTCTTTGGGGTGTACTAGATATGCAAGAAACCTCCAACCAACTGAAACACGACCCTGCGGTGGGGCCTCCAAGTCTAGCCATAGAATGGAATGATCTGATACCGATTCTGGGCCTATTGTCACCTCTGCACCTGCACCTGCAGGAATAGTGTCGTTGAAATAAAAATATAATGTAAACGTGTGAAAGTATCATGTGCCTTCGATCTGTGAATATGGTTCCTATCTCCTGGATGGAGCACTCACCAGGTGTCCACTAGTGATAATGTTTTGCAGAATGTCCTGAGTACTCCTTGTCCTGGTCGAGTCCCTGGTCTGATAGGTTATGAAGCTGAGCTGTCTAAGGTGACATCTTCTAGGAGATTCATATCCTCTGTAATCAGCAAAGCTTTTTCATGAAGCTATATAAGGCACGCCAACAAGAATGAAAAGAACATACGTTCATAAGGGGTGGACCCATAAAGGGTTAATAGGTAAAGTTCCTGACCCTGTAACCATAATTTAAGGAGTATGTACCTGCCTTGAGGATCTGTCTCTAGTACTTCAGTCGTACATGCTAGGGACTTATGTATGAGCACTGCTACACCCTCCCCCCTTCTGTTTCCTGAGGATGCAAAATGAATCTTCCCCACCCACATTTTCTTAAGTTTCAAATGTTCTGCATCAGTTAATCGTATCTCTTGGAGAGAGGCAATGCCATCCCCATGTCTTCTCAATTCAGACAAAATTTTGGTCCTTTTTATGGGGGAGGTAATGCCTCCCACATTCCAGGTTATTATTCTACTGCATGGGCTGACATCCCACATCCACAGGAGAGAGATAATACTAGTGAAACAACTCATTAACTGCTAACCTGCATACCCAGCCCTCACCCAGCCCCCCAAACCTTCTGTACACCACAGTCAAACAGCCACACTTATTGAGGGGAGCCACCCCAAAAGATTAACATCCCAAATCCCCAAACTGTGCCCTGTAACCAAACCATTACCCCCCTAAATATACCTCTCATCCAACAACCATCCCATCTCCCCCACCCCCCCACCCCCCTCCAACTACCTCTTGTATCTGTCCCTTGCTCTTTGGAGACATATTGGAGTCATGTGCTATTCATACCATCAATATACAATCAATAACAGAAGTCATTACATAAACTCAAATCATATAGTACTGCATACACACAATTGTTCCTCAAATTATTAACCCATCATTTTGGTGTCAATAATCCACTGAGGTAGTTCTGTGCAGCAGTAGAAATACCAAAGAGTGCCATTGGCCCTCGGCATTGATTTTTAGGCGTGCCCGGTATAATAGCATGAAGAGCAATCCCTTGTTGTGACATGTGGCACAAGCCTGCATAAATTTCTGGTGCTTCTCCTGAAGCGCCATCGAGTAGTCCTGAAAAATCAGGATTGGCACCTCTTCGTATTTGAGTGAGTCCCTCTTCTGCTTAAATCCTCGTAGGATCTCTACTTTGTGGTGGTAATTAAGTATATTTATTATGACCACATGCATTTTTTGTCTAATGTTCTATGTGTGGCCCAGCCTATGTGCCCTCTCAAGGCTTAGGGGACCTATACTATCTGATAATGCAAATTCTTTACTCAGCCAGTCTTCTAGTATAGAGCCCAAATTTCATTCTGGTATGGTCTCGGGGAGCCCCACTTTCTGAAGGTTGTTGCATTAAGACCTGTTCTCCAGGTCATCTAATTGTTCTGCCTGGTCTCGTACCTTCTGTTTTAGGGTCGCTAGGGCCTTCACAGGTTCCCTGCCTCCTCCTCCTCCACTCCGGCCACTCGCTGTTCCAAATCGTCAGTCCTGCAAGTGGTCTCCACCAGCAAAGACTCCATGTTAGAGAGCTGAGTTGATATTTGACACAGCCTCATTTCCATTGCTTTTGTTATTGCAGCCGTGATCTGGGCAAGTTGATGCTTGAGAAAGCAGAGGTTCCTGGTTCATCTGCCGCCACCATTTTGTCAATGCTTCTCCACAGCTTTGAGGTTTCTTTTTTAATTATTTTTCTCTGCCATCTCACTGTCTGATTTTAAAATATATTGTCCATGTGGTAACCAGCTAGCTGGGAGATGAGACGGTGCTTCAGGGGCAGAGGACATGGGATTTCGGGAGGTAAGGCGTGGGACCCCGGAGAAGGGCTGAAACATGTCTGTCCTTCTCAATGCATCATGTGGTCTCTCTCTCTTGCCAGTCATGTATAATGTGAACACCAACAGTAAGGTCTCAGGATGGTGAATTGAATTAGAAATTGGCCACACTGGAAGAGCAGAGGTGGCCAGATGAGAGGACAATCATAAGATGCCATCAAGGTCGAATGAGGATGCTGATGCTAACTTTTTAAAAGATAACACTCGTTCAACCAGGCACACTTAATCTTCAGTAGGACCAGGTAAAAAATAGCCCAAATAACTAGTCTCCACAACCAGTCCTAATTGTGTGATTAAATTATATTCAAAGCCCCGTATTTCAGTTCTCTACTGCAGTTCCATAAGCTTTACTATAACTTTCCCATAAACCTCAGTGATGTGTGATTATCAGCTATTAATAACGCTGACAATATTCACACGTATCCACCTCTTCATCGGTTTAGATAAGTAGTTTTACAAATTTCTTTCAAATTTTCAAATTTTCAAAACCCATAGTTTTAAATTAAACTTATCTTGTTTTTCTTTTGTTTATCAGACCCAGGGGTTAGGCTGCCCGACATGCACGTTTCGCTCCGAAATGAGCTGTCTCAAGGACATCCCCTATAATATACAAAATATTTTATTAATGTATACACTCCACACATCAGCTGTAAACCTATGTCTAGAGCGCACATATAATCAAATTTAGTACCCCCAAAAAACTTACCCCATGATCTTATCAGCGCCAGCTCAGCAAAGGTAATTCAAAAGCCAAGATGGCGCCAGCGTTTTTTCAAAGCAGTTAAATATCAGCTGTTCTCTGACGTATCCATTTCGAGAACCCCGCCCCCCATGGCATTCCACCGGAAGCTTTCCTCTCTACATTGCCTCCGGTGGTAAGCTGGAAATAGTTAAATAAGTGTAGCCCATTCAATTTCAGCATTTAGACCCATCGGCGTGACCGTCTGTAGGCTGAAAATATTAAATTGTTCTCTAAAATTCAGAAGTTTCTTCATGGATCCTCCCTCCTTCCGAGCATCTAGACATTCAATAACCCGCCATCTAATATCTTCAACCGTATGATGTTTCTGCAACCAATGATTAACCAAAGGTGCCTGCATGTTCTGCGTTTGAATTCTTGATTTGTGCTCGTTCAAACGAATTTTAATAGGGCGAGCACTCCTGCCAATATAAATCAAATCGCAGGGACATAGAATTACATAGACCACATTATAGCTATCACAATTGGTCATAGCTGTACTCCTTATAATTTTCTCCCTCTGAGGTACACGCCAGCTATCTCCCGTAATAGTCGAAACACACCACTGACAGTGACCACAACTAGTGTGACCCCCCTGGGTAGTGTTTCTAACCTCTATAATCCAGAAATTTATTTTTACCTAAACGCTCTCCCAGTGTTTTCCCCTTGGTAAAGGACATCAAGGGAGGTTCTCTAAAGCAAGTATATAGTTGGAGCACATGCCAATGATCCTTAATTATTTGAGATATCTTTTTACTAATATCTGTATAAGGCAATATGCATGTCAGTCGATCTTCTTCTAGTTGCTCAGTTTCTTTCAATAAGAGATCTCTCTGAGCAAATCTTGCTCTTATATACGCTTTTTTTATAGCTGGTCTAGGGTACCCTCTCATCAAAAATCTATTTTTTAATTCTACAGCTTGTTTCTTAAACTCAGCTAATGTAGAGCAAACCCTCCTAGCTCGTAAAAATTGACTTATTGGAAGGTTGTATTTTAGATGGAAAGGGTGAAAGCTACCAAAATGAAGAAGTGTGTTCCTACTCATTGGTTTACGATATAGAGATGTATGTAATCTATTCCCTGTCTTATATATAGACAGATCCAAAAATTCTATGGAAGCATTTTGAACAGTCAATGTAAAAGTGATGTTAACATCAATTGTATTCAGCCAACTCACAAATTCCAGTAAAGCTGGCTTAGAGCCTGTCCACAGAAAAAATATATCATCCAGAAAACGTCTCCATAACCTAACATACTGAAAATAAGGAGATGAATAAATCGATCTTGATTCCATTTGGGCGATATACAGAGTAGCCACAGATGGGGCTAAAGTAGCCCCCATCGCTACTCCTGTAGTCTGAAGAAAAAACTGCTCATCAAACCAAAAATAGTTCTTACATATAACCAGATTTGCCAATGTTAAAATAAACTCCGTAGGTATTCTTTGATTTCCTGGACGCGCCTCTAGAACCTCTTCAATCACTTCAATGCACCAGCCTGAGGAATTTTCGTATACAGCGATACGATGTCTAACGTAACCAGCCATGATGATGTTGTTACATTATCTATTTCTTCTAATTGTCTTAAAAAATGAGAAGAATCTTTTATATAGGAGGCTACCTTCTGAACTTCCTCTTTCAAAAACTGATCAATAAAAATAGATAATGGTTCAAGTATTGATGATGTTGTAGAAACTATCGGGCGTCCAGGAGGAGAACTTAATCGCTTATGGATTTTTGGCAAAAAATAGATCTTGGGGGTTTGAGGATTTTCTTCAATAAGATATCGACCTTCTTTTGTTGTCAAAATATTCTTCTTCAGAGCTTCCGAAACTATTTCTTTAATTTGTTTCTGTAAATCGTCTATAGGATCTCTAGATAGTAATTTATAGGCATCATGATCATTTAATTGATTTTTTGCTTCCTGTATATATTGTGTTTTATCCCAGATCACAGTCGCTCCTCCTTTATCTGCTCTAATCACAATAATAGATGGTTCATTTATCAGATCTTCTAGAGCCATCCATTGCTTAGATGTCATATTACTTTTCTTACTTTGACAACACATATTCTTTTCAATTTTCTCCAAATCACGTAATACTAGGTCTCTAAAAGTTGACACTACCGATAAATTCGGTAGTGTCAACTTTTAGAGACCTAGTATTACGTGATTTGGAGAAAATTGAAAAGAATATGTGTTGTCAAAGTAAGAAAAGTAATATGACATCTAAGCAATGGATGGCTCTAGAAGATCTGATAAATGAACCATCTATTCTTGTGATTAGAGCAGATAAAGGAGGGCGACTGTGATCTGGGATAAAACACAATATATACAGGAAGCAAAAAATCAATTAAATGATCATGATGCCTATAAATTACTATCTAGAGATCCTATAGACGATTTACAGAAACAAATTAAAGAAATAGTTTCGGAAGCTCTGAAGAAGAATATTTTGACAACAAAAGAAGGTCGATATCTTATTGAAGAAATCCTCAAACCCCCAAGATCTATTTTTTGCCAAAAATCCATAAGCGATTAAGTTCTCCTCCTGGACGCCCGATAGTTTCTACAACATCATCAATACTTGAACCATTATCTATTTTTATTGATCAGTTTTTGAAAGAGGAAGTTCAGAAGGTAGCCTCCTATATAAAAGATTCTTCTCATTTTTTAAGACAATTAGAAGAAATAGATAATGTAACAACATCATCATGGCTGGTTACGTTAGACATCGTATCGTTGTATACGAAAATTCCTCAGGCTGGTGCATTGAAAGTGATTGAAGAGGTTCTAGAGGCGCGTCAGGAAATCAAAGAATACCTACGGAGTTTATTTTAACATTGGCAAATCTGGTTATATGTAAGAACTATTTTTGGTTTGATGAGCAGTTTTTTCTTCAGACTACAGGAGTAGCGATGGGGGCTACTTTAGCCCCATCTGTGGCTACTCTGTATATCGCCCAAATGGAATCAAGATCGATTTATTCATCTCCTTATTTTCAGTATGTTAGGTTATGGAGACGTTTTCTGGATGATATATTTTTTCTGTGGACAGGCTCTAAGCCAGCTTTACTGGAATTTGTGAGTTGGCTGAATACAATTGATGTTAACATCACTTTTACATTGACTGTTCAAAATGCTTCCATAGAATTTTTGGATCTGTCTATATATAAGACAGGGAATAGATTACATACATCTCTATATCGTAAACCAATGAGTAGGAACACACTTCTTCATTTTGGTAGCTTTCACCCTTTCCATCTAAAATACAACCTTCCAATAAGTCAATTTTTACGAGCTAGGAGGGTTTGCTCTACATTAGCTGAGTTTAAGAAACAAGCTGTAGAATTAAAAAATAGATTTTTGATGAGAGGGTACCCTAGACCAGCTATAAAAAAAAGCGTATATAAGAGCAAGATTTGCTCAGAGAGATCTCTTATTGAAAGAAACTGAGCAACTAGAAGAAGATCGACTGACATGCATATTGCCTTATACAGATATTAGTAAAAGATATCTCAAATAATTAAGGATCATTGGCATGTGCTCCAACTATATACTTGCTTTAGAGAACCTCCCTTGATGTCCTTTACCAAGGGGAAAACACTGGGAGAGCGTTTAGGTAAAAATAAATTTCTGGATTATAGAGGTAGAAACACTACCCAGGGGGGTCACACTAGTTGTGGTCACTGTCAGTGGTGTGTTTCGACTATTACGGGAGATAGCTGGCGTGTACCTCAGAGGGAGAAAATTATAAGGAGTACAGCTATGACCAATTGTGATAGCTATAATGTGGTCTATGTAATTCTATGTCCCTGCGATTTGATTTATATTGGCAGGAGTGCTCGCCCTATTAAAATTCGTTTGAACGAGCACAAATCAAGAATTCAAACGCAGAACATGCAGGCACCTTTGGTTAATCATTGGTTGCAGAAACATCATACGGTTGAAGATATTAGATGGCGGGTTATTGAATGTCTAGATGCTCGGAAGGAGGGAGGATCCATGAAGAAACTTCTGAATTTTAGAGAACAATTTAATATTTTCAGCCTACAGACGGTCACGCCGATGGGTCTAAATGCTGAAATTGAATGGGCTACACTTATTTAACTATTTCCAGCTTACCACCGGAGGCAATGTAGAGAGGGAAAGCTTCCGGTGGAATGCCATGGGGGGCGGGGTTCTCGAAATGGATACGTCAGAGAACAGCTGATATTTAACTGCTTTGAAAAAACGCTGGCGCCATCTTGGCTTTTGAATTACCTTTGCTGAGCTGGCGCTGATAAGATCATGGGGTAAGTTTTTTGGGGGTACTAAATTTGATTATATGTGCGCTCTAGACATAGGTTTACAGCTGATGTGTGGAGTGTATATATTAATAAAATATTTTGTATATTATAGGGGATGCCCTTGAGACAGCTCATTTCGGAGCGAAACGTGCATGTCGGGCAGCCTAATCCCTGGGTCTGATAAACAAAAGAAAAACAAGATAAGTTTAATTTAAAACTATGGGTTTTGAAAATTTGAAAATTTGAAAGAAATTTGTAAACTACTTATCTAAACCGATGAAGAGGTGGATACGTGTGAATATTGTCAGCGTTATTAATAGCTGATAATCACACATCACTGAGGTTTATGGGAAAGTTATAGTAAAGCTTATGGAACTGCAGTAGAGAACTGAAATACGGGGCTTTGAATATAATTTAATCACACAATTAGGACTGGTTGTGGAGACTAGTTATTTGGGCAACTTTTTAAAAGAAGCATGAAAGATGCTCTAAATAGATCTTGATCAAAAGCAAACAGTTATTTGGGAGTACATGCTTTAGAGTAAAGCATCTTCAAACATACTGGTGGAAAGCTAAAGCTAGAATTTCCCCAAAAGAGGTTCTAGTAAAGGCTGAAGTAAATGTACCTGAGCTAAACAGAACAAACCAGCACAAATTCCTAATTACCCTCATCCACTGATAGATCATGAATATAAATAAAACACTTTAAATTTGTCTGAATGCAAATGGCAGAAGTCTAAAGAATAAGATTGGAGTGTTAGAATTTATGGCACATAACGAACATTTAGACATAGGAGACACCACAGATACTTGGTCAAATAAAGATAACCAGTAAGATACTAAAATGCCAGAGTACAAATAATATCAAAATGATAGGTGGAATAAATTGGTGGAGGAGAGGTTCTATATGTTAAGGATAGCGCAGAGTCAAGCAGGATATAAGCCCTGCAGGAAACAAAATGCAGCTTGCAATCTTTATGGATAGAAATTCTTATGTGTGATGGGAAGAGTATAGTAATGGGTATTTACCACCATTGACCTGGATAAAATGAAAAAAAAAAACACCTTTCCTAATTTGCTTGCATTTCAAACAAATTTAGTAGCGTGTGCAATTCTAGTCACTTCAACTCAAAAAAAGATATATCGGAATTAGAAAAAGTACAGAGAAAGGTGATGAAAATGAAAAATGGGATGGGCCAACTTCTTCATCAAGAAAGCTAAAGTGGCTAGGAGGTGTATTTTCAAAACTAGGAGAAGCTTGGAGAAGAGCCGGCTGAGGGGAGATATGATAGTGGTCTATAAAATACTGAGTGGAGTGGAATGGATAGAGGTGAATTGCTGGTTTACTCTTTCCAAAAATACTAGGACTAGGGGGCACGCAATGAAGCTGCTAAATAGTAAATTTAAAACAAATTGGAGAAAATATCTCTTCACTCAATGTGTAGTTAAACTCTGGAATTCGTTGTCAGAGAATGTGGTAACAGCAGTTAGCTTAGCAGGGTTTAAACAGAAAGGTTTGGCTAATTTCCTAAAAGTCCATAAGCCATTATTAAGATGAATTTGGGAAAATCCACTGCTTATTTCTAGGATAAGTAGCATACAATCTATTTTACTGTTCTGGGATCTTGCATGTGGAAAAGAGGAACCCAAACTATAGCTACGTAATGCAAGGTTCCACGTTAGGAGTCACCGACCAAGAAAAGGATCTCGGTGTCCTTGTTGATGATACGTTGAAATGCTCTGCTTCAGTGTGCTGCGGTGGCTAAGAAAGCAAAAAGAATGTTAGGTATTCAGGAAAGGAATGGAAAACAAAAGTGAGGATGTTATAATGCCTTTGTATCGTTCCATGGTGCGACCACACCTCGAATATTCTGTTCAGTTTTGGTCACCACATCTCAAAAAAGATATAGTGAAATTAGAAAATGTACAGAGAAGGGCGACGAAAATGATAAAGGGGATGGGACGACTTCCCTATGAGGAAAGGCTGAAGCGGCTAGGTCTCTTCAGCTTGGAGAAAATATGGCTGAGGGAGATATGATAGAGGTATGTAAAACAATGAGTGGAGTGGAATGGGTAAATGTGAATCATTTATTTACTCTTTCCAAAAATACTAGGACTAAGGGGCATGTGATGAAGCTACAAGAACTTTTTCTTCACTCAATGTGTAATTAAACTCTGGAATTCGTTGCCAGAGAATGTGGTAAAGGCGGTTAGCTTAGTGGGGTTTAAAAAACATCTGGACGCTTCCTAAAGGAAAAGTCCATAGACCATTATTAAATTGACTTTGGGAAAATCCACTGCTTATTTTCGGGATCTTGCTAGGTACTTGTGACCTGGATTATCCACTGTTGGAAACAGGATGCTGGGCTTGATGTACCTTAATCTTTCCCAGTGTGGCAATACTTATGTATTTAAGATTAAGTTGGCTCTGACAGTAACTAGAGGGGAACCGGGACAGTGGTTAGGGGAGCATGATGACAAAGTTCCTATGTCTATGGCACTTTATTCTGTTTTTTGCTGTCTTCTCCCTTCACCACAAGGTCACATGGCCCTGCTTTGTAAGTGGAAAGTCATGCACTGAGGTATGAAGGATGATGTTTGAAAAAGAACTGGTGCTTTCATATACAGCTGATTTTTGCCTGTTTGAGATACTGAATGGAAAGAAACTGACATTTTGACAAGCATGGCTAAAGATTAGAAACTATAATTTATTTAGCTTCATATCAAGACATGAGATTGTCTTAAAGAGATTTTCCTGTCTCTTTGATTTACAGATTTCTCTCTTTAAACCCAATCCCTCCATTTATCCTGCAGCTTCCAAAAGGTAAAGCTGTTATGACAAGAATTATACCAATAATTTAACAAGAGATGGCTATTCTTTGTAATCTTATTTTGTGCTTCTCTGGCCTGTCAGATGATTTCACCAATTCCCCATTGCTCTTCAGATGTACTAGCTGATCTAATACTGCCTTAATTAGCAACCATGCTGAAATTAGACACTAGTTCATTTTTGCGATTCAATTGTAGTCTCCTTTTGTTACTTGCTATTATAAATAGAAGGAAATGAAAATAAAAATAGGTTGAAAGTGCTGTGAGACAGATTAGAACCATTAAATAGGCTGAGACATGTTAATGTGCACTGTTTTAAAGCTTATTCCTTCTGTCTAAAACTGATAAGAATATCCTACAAAAAAAAGAAAGAGAAGAATATCATATCTGCCAGATTTGTAGTTGACATTTCTCTCTGAAACCAATACCGTTTTCGAGTATTCAACTCAAGTCAGATGTGCTTGTCATCGTATCTAGGATTCATTGTTTAATTATCAAGTATGCTTTGTGAGCAAATGGTTGCTCCAAGTGACTGAATCTTTATACTAGTGATCTTTATAACATAACAATAATTCATGAAATGCTACTGTAAATTCTGAAATTGTTTAATAAGTCCTTGTGCTGTGGTTAGCAGCTGGTTGTTCTGACCCTTAGCGAGCGAGGTCACCTATTAAAACAGATTGATTGTAATGAATCCATCATAGAGCTTTACTCTGCTATTTTGCTTGACAGTAATTGCACTCACTCTCCTTTTAACATAAAGTCTAATCTAAATTTATTTTTTAATACAGTAGGTATTTTAATATTTCCACTGTCTTCTACTTGTACTGTAGCTGAAGAATAGTCTAATCAATATAGCAGCAGTTACAGAACCAGGAAAGCCTGATTCAAATTTCACTGATGCTCCCTGTGATATTGGGCAAGTCACATAATCCTCTATTACATAGTAACATAGTAAATGACGGCAGATAAAGACCTATATGGTCCATCCAGTCTGCCCAACAAGATAAACTCATTTACATGGTATGTGATACTTTATATGTATACCCGAGTTTGATTTGTCCATGCCTTTCTCAAGGCACAGACCGTAGAAGTCTACCCTGCACTGTTCTTGTACTAAGTTCTGAAGCTAACGTCAAAGCCCCTTAAAATTTACACTCCAGCCCATCCCTATCTATTCAGTCACAATCAGGGCATAGCCCGTAGAAGTCTGCCCAGCTCCCATTTTGTTTCTCAATTACCGGCGTCGCCACCCAATCTCCGCTAAGATTCCGCGGAACCATCCCTTCTAAACAGGATTCCTTTGTGTTTATCCCACACATGTTTGAATTCCATTACCATTTTCATCTCCACCACCTCCCATGGGAGGGCATTCCACATATCCACCACCCCTCTCCGTGGAAAAAATACTTCCTGACATTAGTCCTGAGTCTGCCCCCCTTCAACCTCAATTCATGTCCTCTAGATCTACCACCTTCCCATCTCCAAAGAAGGTTAATTTGCGGATTAATACTTTTCAAATATTTGAATGTCTGTATCATGTCACCCTTGTTTCTCCTTTCCTCTAAGGTATACATTTTCAGGTCAGCAAGTCTCTCCTCGTACGGTTTGTAATGCAAATCCCATATCATTTTTGTAGCTTTTCTTTGCACCGCTTCCAGTCTTTTTACATCTTTAGCAAGATTATGGCCTCCAAAACTGAACACAATATTCCAAGTGGGGCCTCACCAACAACTTGAAGAGGGGCATCAACACCTCCTTTCTTCTGCTGGTTATGCCCCTCTCTACGCAGCCTAGCATCCTTCTGGCCATGTCGCATTGATTCTTCACATTTAGATCCTCAGACACCAACACCCCAAGGTCTCTCTCCTGAGTCAAGCTTACTAATCTCTCCCCTCCTATTCAGTATCTCTCTTGCCTCAGATACACATTTAGCTAGGTAGTTATCAGGCTGTGTTACAGCGATAATCCATATTATTTGCCCCTTAACTTGTTAAAAGGCTCTAATACAGGTTTCAGTGCTGTAACGCAGGGATAATTAGGCTACCCCCCCAGTACATAGTAATGAGATGCAAAGCATCCAAATGCAAGCGCAAAAACACTTCATTATTATGTAAAATCCAGAACATGGCTTGCCTTATGCCCTTATACAAAAACCCGACCCCTAGCAATAGTACTGGAAGACCACCACTAGGAATCACTGGTGCCATTTTGGAATTATTGCCAGCAAAGGCGGAAGCGATTTGGGATTGCTCATTGCCAGACTGCAATAGATCAGAGACACATAAAGTAGGTCGAGAGTGTCCTAATGGTGGGTGATGAGGGGACCTTCATATTAAGACGGATTTCTTTTGGTAGGGCACTGACTATGGATGGTCCTATTGAGTAGGGTGTGAGTTTCTGGGTAGGAATCATCTGCTTGGGGGGGGTGGGATCTTGGAGTGGGAGGGGTTATTTTAGGACAGGATCCCATTTTATGTAATGGGGATAACCCAACTTGTAAAATAACCCAACTTTAACAGTAGCCCGTGTTAATAACTTTCCCTTTTCTTGTTTCAACCTCCTTTAGAATCGTACTCTCCATATGCCACTATCTTTTTGTAATAGGGGAAAATACCAATAGGTTACTCCAAAGGGGATGTACCTGAAATATGCTCAGTTAATTTCCTGGTTGCACATCTACACCTCATGGGATTTATGCATTTATTTATTTATTAGGATTTATTTACCGCCTTTTTGAAGGAAGTCACTCAAGGTGGTGTACAGTAAGAATAGATCAAACAAGCAATAGGCAATTACAGCAGTAAAAATATTCAACTAAGAATACAAAGTATGGTGTGGTATACTACTTGCAATGACAACACAATATGTAATAGAACATTATAATTGGTAGTGAAGGGTAAGGCAAAGTTGTAACATATAGATGGGTAAGAAAGTAGGAAGAATTAGAAAGTAAGGTGACTGATTTGAATAAAGTTGCACATGAGGTCAGAGAGATGGTTAAATATTATCTCAGCTAGGGTAGGAGTGGATAAAGATGTCCCACTGCAGTATGTGCAGCCCGAGTCAATCCTTGTGTGTGTGAGTGAGACTAACAAGTTAGTTACTTTTTCAGTTAAAGGCTTGGTTGAAGAGCCAAGCTTTCACCTGCTTCCTGAGGTACAGATAGTCTTGTGTTAAGCGGAACCTTTCAGGCAATGCATTCCAGAGTGTGGGGGCTACTCTGGAGAAGGCTCGCTTGCGGGTATCACATTGTGTAATGTCTTTTGTAGAGGGTTTTAGTTAGTGAAAGTCCTTGGGAAGACCTTAGTGTCCTTGGCGGTGTGTGGAGGATCATCCTATTCTTCAGATACTCAGGGCCATTTCCTTTTAGGGCCTTGAAGATCAGAGAGTTTTTAAATTTAGCCCTGTATTATACTGGTAGCCAGTGAAGTTTTTGCAAAAATGGTGTGATGTGGTCACATCGCTTGCAACCTTCTGTGAGTCTTGCTGCTGCATTCTGAATCAACTGAGCTGGTGCAGGCCCTTTGTAGTCAGACCATTGTATAGTACATTGCAGTAATCCAGTCTTAATATTACCATGGCATGTACAACTGGGATAAGATTTACCTTCTCAATGTAAGGAGAGAGGCAGCGTAGCTGTCGCAAATAGTAGAAGAAGCTCTTGAAGGTTGCTTGGATTTGGGGAATCAAAGTTTGTGTTGAATCTAACTGTATTCCAAAGTTCCTGATGTGTGATTTGAGGGGGAGTTCACAATTCCCAAAAGGGATTTTGATGTCAGGTATGTATCCACTTGTGTTAGGGACTTAGAGAAGCTCGGTTTTACTTGGGCTCAGGCAAAGTTTGTTGTGTTTAGCCCATTCTTGAATTGATGTTAGACAGGTAATTAATTTATTCAAGGCTGTAGGTAAGTCAGGTTCAATGAGTATGAGTAGCTGCACATCATCCACATAGATGTAGAACTGAGTGTCCATTGACTGGAGCTACTATTAGTGATATGCAATTTATCCTTAAAATTGAGCGTGGTACCGGAAGATTGGAGTGTGGTCAATGTAATGCCGATTTTTTTAAAAGGTTCCAGGGGAGATCCGGGAAATTATAGACCGGTGAGTCTGACATTGGTGCCGGGGAAAATGGTAGAGGCCATTATCAAAAACAAAATTACAGAGCACATCCAAGGGCATGGATTACTGAGACCAAGAGTCAGCATGGCGTTTGTGTGGGGAAATCTTGCCTGACCAATTTACTTCAATTCTTTGAAGGAGTAAACAAACGTGGACAAAGGGGAGCCAGTTGATATTGTGTATCTGGATTTTCAAAAGGCGTTTGACAAGGTACCTCATGAAAGGCTACAGAGGAAATTGGAGGGTCATGGGATAGGAGGAAAAGTCCTATTGTGGATTAAAACTGGTTGAAGGATAGGAAACAGAGAGTGGGGTTAAATGGGCAGTATTCACAATGGAGAAGGGTAATTAGTGGGGTTCCTCAGGGGTCTGTGCTAGGACCGCTGCTTTTTAATATATTTATAAACTAGTAAAAAAGGCCCGTTTCTGACACAAATGAAACGGGCGCTAGCAAGGTTTTCCTCGGAGTGTGTATGTTTGGGAGAGTGTATGTGAGAGTGACTGTTTGAGAGTCAGAGTGAAAGTGTGAGTGTGTGAGAGAGAGAGTGTGTTTGTGAGAGAGTGTGTGTGTGAGAATGAGAGTGTGTGCAAGTGTGTATGTGAGACACAGTGTGATAGAGAGTGTGTGTGTGTGCCCATCCATGCTCCTCTGTCCCCTGCCCCCTCCATTCATCCCTATCCAGCATTTTCCCTCTCTGCCTGAGGCCTGCCCTGCAATCCATATCCATCCATGCCCATCTGTCCCCTCCATTCATCCCTATCCAGCAATTCCCCTCTCCCTGAGTCCTGCCCTTCCAATCCATGCCCATCCATGCTCATCTGTCACCTGGCCCTCCATTTTTCCCTATCCAGCATTTCCCCTCTCTGCCTGAGGCCTGCTCTGCAATCCATATCCATCCATGCCCATCTGTCCCCTCCATTCATCCCTATCCAGCAATTCCCCTCTCCCTGAGTCCTGCCCTTCCAATCCATGCCCATCCATGCTCCTCTGTCACCTGGCCCCTCCATTTTTCCCTATCCAGCATTTCCCCTCTCTGCCTGAGGCCTGCTCTGCAATCCATATCCATCCATGCCCATCTGTCCCCTCCATTCATCCCTATCCAGCAATTCCCTTCTCCCTGAGTCCTGCCCTTCCAATCCATGCCCATCCATGCTCATCTGTCACCTGGCCCCTCCATTTTTCCGTATCCAGCATTTCCCCTCTCTGCCTGAGGCCTGTCCTGCAATCCATATCCATCCATGGCCATCTGTCTCCTCCATTCATCCCTATCCAGCAATTCCCCTCTCCCTGAGTCCTGCCCTTCCAATCCATGCTCCTCTGTCACCTGGCCCCTCCATTCATCCCTATCCAGCAATTCCCCTCTCTGCCTGAGGCCTGCCCTGCAATCCATATGCATCCATGGCCATCTGTGCCCTCCATTCATCCCTATCCAGCAATTCCCCTCTCCCTGAGTCCTGCCCTTCCAATCCATGCTCCTCTGTCACCTGGCCCCTCCATTCATCCCTATCCAGCAATTCCCCTCTCTGCCTGAGGCCTGCCCTGCAATCCATATGCATCCATGGCCATCTGTGCCCTCCATTCATCCCTATCCAGCAATTCCCCTCTCCCTGAGTCCTGCCCTTCCAATCCATGCCCATCCATGCTCATCTGTCACCTGGCCCCTCCATTTTCCCTATCCAGCATTTCCCCTCTCTGCCTGAGGCCTGCCCTGCAATCCATATGCATCCATGGCCATCTGTGCCCTCCATTCATCCCTATCCAGCAATTCCCCTCTCCCTGAGTCCTGCCCTTCCAATACATGCCCATCCATGCTCATCTGTCACCTGGCCCCTCCATTTTTCCGTATCCAGCATTTCCCCTCTCTGCCTGAGGCCTGCCCTGCAATCCATATCCATCCATGGCCATCTGTCTCCTCCATTCATCCCTATCCAGCAATTCCCCTCTCCCTGAGTCCTGCCCTTCCAATCCATGCTCCTCTGTCACCTGGCCCCTCCATTCATCCCTATCCAGCAATTCCCCTCTCTGCCTGAGGCCTGCCCTGCAATCCATATGCATCCATGGCCATCTGTGCCCTCCATTCATCCCTATCCAGCAATTCCCCTCTCCCTGAGTCCTGCCCTTCCAATCCATGCCCATCCATGCTCATCTGTCACCTGGCCCCTCCATTTTTCCCTATCCAGCATTTCCCCTCTCTGCCTGAGGCCTGCCCTGCAATCCATATCCATCCATGGCCATCTGTCCCCTCCATTCATTCTTATCCAGCAATTCCCGTCTCCCTGAGTCCTGCCCTTCGAATCCATGCCCATCCATGCTCATCTGTCACCTGGCCCCTCCATTTTTCCCTATCCAGCAATTGCCCCCTCTCCCTGAGGCCTGCCCTGCAATCCATTTCCATCCATGCCCATCTGTCCCCTCTATTCATCCCTATCCAGCAATTTCCCTCTCTCCCTGAGTCCTGCCCTCCCAATCCATGCCCATCCATGCTCCTCTGTCCCCTGCCCCCTCCATTCATCCCTTTCCAGCAATTGCCCTCTCTTCCTGAGCCCTGCCATCCCAATCCATGCCCATCCATGCTCCTCTGTCCCCTGCCGCCTCCATTCATCCTTTTGCAGCAAGTCCCCTGTCTCCCTTTCATGACCCCCCTTGCATCCATGCTCCTCTCTCTCCCATGTCCCAGCCTGGGCCGCCCTCTTCTCCCCCCCCCCCCCCCCCTTCGCATCCATGCTGTCGTTTCTCCCCTGCCCTGCCGCTCCCATTGTTGTTCTTTAGTGGCCACCCTCTTCTCTCCCCCCAACATGGTTGTTTTTTTTTTTTTTTCTTGTTTTTAAATTTACCTCCGTGCCGGTTCCGGCAGCGAAGCGTCAGGGAAGGAGGCGGCGCTCCCGACGTCTAGGTTTCCCTTCGCTGTGTTCCGCCTTCTTTTGACGTCATCCTTGACGTCAGAAGAAGGCGGAACACAGCGAAGGGAAGGCTAGACGTCGAGAGCGCCGCCTCCTTCCCTGACGCTTCGCTGCCAAGCGTTGCGATTGGTTGAGTGTCATTGCTCCGCCCTCGACGTCATCACGTTTGACGCGTGGGCGGGGCAGACACAATGCGATCTCACCCCCTTCACTTTAGAATGTTGGCTAACAGAGGCTTCATTAGAACGTTGGAGGTGCGTTTTATATAGAGAGATGATTTAGAGATTGGAGTGACTAGCGAGGTAATTAAATTTGCTGATGACACAAAGTTATTCAAAGTCATTAACTCGCGACAGGATTGTGAAAAATTACAGAAGGACCTTACGAGACTGGGAGACTGGGCGGCTAAATGGCAGATGACATTTAATGTGAGCATGTGCAGGGTGATGCATGTGGGAAAAAAGAACTCGAATTATAGCTACGTCATGCAAGGTTCCACTTGGGAGTTACGGACCAAGAAAGGGATCTGGGTGTCGTTGTCGAAAATACACTGAAACCTTCTGCTCAGTGTGCTGCTGTGGCTAGGAAAGCGAATAGAATGTTGGGTATTATTAGGAAAGGTACGGAAAACAGGTATGAGGATGTTATAATGCCGTTGTATCGCTCCAAGGTGCGACCGCACCTTGAGTATTGTGTTCAAATCTGGTCGCTGCATCTCAAGAAAGATATAGTAGAATTGGAAAAGGTGCAGCGAAGAGCGACTAAAATGATACTACTACTACTACTACTTAACATTTCTGAAGCGCTACTAGGGTTACGCAGCGCTGTACAATTTAACAGCGGGGATGGGACAACTTCCCTATGAAGAAAGACTAAGGAGGCTAGGACTTTTCAGCTTGGAGAAAAGATGGCTGAGGGGAGACATGATAGAGGTATATAAAATAATGAGTGGAGTGGAACAGGTGGATGTGAAGCGTCTGTTCACACTTTCCAAAAATACTAGGACTAGGGGGCATGCAATGAAACTACAGTGTAGTAAATTTAAAACAAATCAGCGAAAATTTTCTTCACCCAACACATAATTAAACTCTGGAATTTGTTGCCGGAGAACGTGGTGAAGGCGGTTAGCTTAGCAGAGTTTAAAAAGGGGTTAGATGGTTTCCTAAAGGACAAATCCATAAACCACTACTAAATGGACTTGGGAAAAATCCACAATTCCAGGAATAACATGTATAGAATGTTTGTACGTTTGGGAAGCTTGCCAGGTGCCCTTGGCCTGGATTGGCCGCTGTCACGGAGAGGATGCTGGGCTCGATGGACCCTTGGTCTTTTCCCAGTGTGGCATTACTTATGACCGAATCAGCTCAGCTAGTGGCTTAAGGTAGATATTGAACAGAATAGGGGACAGTATCAATCCTTGTGGTACCCCACAGGTCAGTGTCCATGGTGGTGATGAGTTGCTGCCAAGCATTATGGATTGTTGCCTGTCTGATAGATAGGATCTGAACCAGGCAAGTACTGTTCCATTCAGTGCTTTTTTTGTGCCGGTACTTGCCGGTACGGCGTACTGGTACCTTTTTTGTAGGTCCCCTCCCCGACCCAGTCCCCACCTGCCTACTAGCTCAGTGCTGACGACACCCTCTTCTCCTGCCACCCGACACCGTGACCCAGCTTTTAAAAAAATCTACGAAGCGGCGGAGCAGTGCCTCGCATCTGTCTGTAAAAGAAGAAAAATCGCCTTGTTGGCCAGCCTTCCCTCACTGTGTTCTGCCCTTGTGGAAATAGGAAGTTACATCAGAGGGCGGGACACACTGAGGGAAGGCCGGCCGACGAGGCGATTTTTCTTCTTTGACAGGCAGATGTGAGGCGATGCACCGCTCCGCTGCTTCACAGATTTTTTTAAAGGCTGGGTCACGGTGCCGGGTGGCAGGAGAAGAGGGTCGTCGGCATGGAGCTGGTAGGCAGGTGGGGACTGGGTCAGGGAGGGGGCTCAGATGGGTATGGGTGGCTGGAGGGAGGGGGAGCAGGGAAACGAGGAGAGTCGCTGGACGTGGGTGGAGGGCAGGGGGGACAGGAGGGTCGCTGGACATGGGTGGATGGCAGGGGGAAGAGAGAATTGCTGGACATGGGTGGATGGCAGGGGGGACAGGGGGTTGCTGGACATGAGTGGATGGCAGGGGGACAGGGGGTTGCTGGACATGGGTGGATGGCAGGGGGAAGAGAGAATCGCTGGACATGGGTGGATGGCAGGGGGGACGGGGGGGGGTCGCTGGACATGGGTGGATGGCAGGGGGATGGGGGGTTGCTGGACATGGGTGGATGGCAGGGGAGGGGAGGGTAGGAGGGTCGCTGGACATGGGTGGATGGCAGGGGGAAGAGAGAATTGCTGGACATGGATGGATGGCAGGGGAGGGCAGGGGGGACGGGGTGTCGCTGGACATGGGTGGATGGCAGAAGGAAGAGAGAATCGGTGGACATGGGTGGATGGCAGGGGGGATGGGGGGGTCACTGGACATGGGTGGATGGAGGAGAGGGAAGGGAGAGAGAAGAAATGCTGGACATGGATGGAGGCGAGGGAAGAGTGAGGAAGGAGATGAGATGAGGGAAAAGGAAGAGAGGAGAAAAACTGCACATGGATGTAGAAAATAGGCAGAAGCTGGATCCACTGGACAGTCATGTCTGCGGAGGACCCAGCTTTTACTTACGGATGTAGGGCAAGAAATGAAGAAGAAAGGAGGAAAGTAAAGAAATAAATGGAAAGGAAGCCCTGGAAACGGAGTTAAGAGGCAGATAGCAGCAGAATCAGATACTGAGCCAGCATGATCAGAAAAACAAAGTCACCAGACAACAAATGTAGAAAAAAAATCATTTTATTTTCATTTTAGTGTCTGGAATATGTCCAATTTGAGAATTTACATCTGCTGTCTTATTTTGCACTGGGTATACTGGAGCTGTAACAGCTTACAGAAATTATTTATAATGAAAAAAAATCATGTTATTTTTTTCTCCTACACTAGTATAATATTTTCAATGATGTCTGTTTATATGCGCTATGGCTAGTATAAGGGGTGTGGCAATTGTGGGTGTGGCTATAATAGGGGTGGAGTCATATGTGGTGACTCCGCCCACAATGAGTACTGGCATCTTTTTTTCTACAAAAAAAGCACTGGTTCCATTGATACCTGTTTCTGTCAGTCGTGCTAGCAAGGTATCATGATCCACAGTGCCAAAAGCTGCTGAGAAATCTAGCAGTACTATCATCGAGGCGAATCCCTTGTCTCGGTTTCAGTGAAGATCATCTAGCAGGGATTATGAGGACTGTTTCTGTTCCATAACCGGGTCTGAATCCAGATTGACATGGATCTAGCCAGTTACTCTTTTCTAGCCATTCATTAAGTTGAGCACAGACTGTTTGTTCTAAGAGTTTTCCTAGAAACAGGATGTAACTTTCAAGTTTGTCCTTGTCAAGGATATACTCCTGCTTTATTTAAGAGAGACACCTTTCAGAGGATCACTGTAAATGCACTTTACAAAAACATCTGTGGTACTTCGGGCTCCTATATGGTTTAATCCTTCTTTCTTAATCATTCACGTATTTATAGCTCAAATGTATCACTACACAGTTTCATAATGGGTCCTTTGAGAAATGAAGAAAATATGAAGAATTCCACTGGAACAGACTGAAGGTCCATCAAGTCCATCTCTAAGGATGACCAAATTTAAGGATTTGGGCATCGCTCATCGTATTATCGAAATGAAAGATGGACATCCATCTTGTTTTGAAAATACAGGTTTTCCCGCCCTTGGATGGGGACGTTTTGCGAGGACGTCCAAATCAAAACGAGGATGTCCCTTTCGATTATGCCCCTCCACATCTTTATTTGAGATGAGGCCACCAGAACTGCATAGTGTATTCAGGGGTCCTTTTACCAAGCTGTGGTAAAAAGGATCCTGTGCTAGCAGTGGGGGGCCGATTTTCCCGCGCACCAGGGCTGTTTTTTCTGCAACTGGTAAAAGTAAAAAAAAAATGGCCATGCGGTGAGATAACTATTACTGCATGGCCATGTGGCAGGAAGCCCTTACCAACACCCATTGAGGTGGCAATAAGGGCTCCCACGCTAACCCAGCAGTAACCAGGCAGCATGTGGCGATGCCCAATTACCGGCGGGTTATCACGACGCAAGCCATTTCCAGGATTTTCTTTTTCCCCTAAAAAATGGTGTGCGATCGGGGCGGGACTACCACCAGTGGCCATGTTGGGCTGGTGGTAGTCCTGGAAGAACGAGCAGTAAGCCTGCATTGGGCTTGCCGTCGCTCTGTAAAAGGGCCTCTCAAGGAGAAGGTTGCATTATAGAATTATGATCTTCCTTTCTGCATGGAATCATGCAGCAGCATCTTTAGAGCAGAGCTCCTCAGGGGTGAGGTCAGTCTGCTGTTTTTCTTAGTTGCAGAATTTTATTGGATTCTTGTCTGGAATACTCACTGTGGTAACTGCATGATGCTATACAGAGGCATAATGATAGTCTCAGTTTTGTTCTTTATTCCTTTTAGAATAATTCCTAATATTCCATTTCCATTTTTGGCAAGTGCAGCACACTGGGCTGGAAATTTCAACATATTATCTACAATGACTCCAAGATCTTTTTCTTGGGTGGTGTATTTATGTACTTGTTTATCATTACTGTTAAAGCTAATAAAAAAAGAGAAAACCTGAGACAGGGTAGACTGATGATTTCTAGAGGAATAACTGTGTTAGTCTGTATCAGCAAAATCAACTAAGAGGCAGGTGCCATGAGCTATCAAGGACAAGAGTCTGCTCAGAGGCAAGAATAGGCTGAAGAATTTGTGTATGACAGTTATTATGTTTGATAATGACATGGTGACACTTTGTATTATACCAGGAGTCAACACTGTAGTAAATATTTTCAAAGTAGAAGATTCAGTGAGATGGGAAAAAGCTGTATAGTAGGGATAGGTATCAGTTCTGAAACAGAAAGCGAAATCATTAAATAAACTGTTTTGTTTAGTTTTTAATGAAATGAAAGAAACAGCTTACAACTTTTTTCCACTATTTTGTTTAATTTCCCATTACATTCTATGGGGATGAATGGCTTTTTTGTAGTCATCCAGATATGTGGGAGAAGCAGTAGAATGAGGACAATCGTTAGCCAGTAACTTTTCCATAGATAATCCCAATTTGCTATTTTTAACATGAAACTGAAAACTTTATAAGCTGGATCAGATGCCATTCTGAGTTACTTGTGTGTGGGATTTCAGAGAATCATTGCAGGCTGAAGCTCATGGCTTCTTATATAAAACAACTAGCCGTTGAGCCCGTAAAAACGGGCTGGTATTGGGGTTTTCCTTCCCCCTCCCTCCCCCCTCCCCGCGAGGTCGCCACTGCTACCGTCCCACCCCTGGAGTTGCCGCCATCCCTCCACCCGGCCTGGACCTTCTCTCCGCTACTAAACTTACACATTCATTCGCCGGAACGCAGCACGCACATCAGCTGAGCTGCCGTCAGCCCTTCCTTCTCTGCCTGTGTCCCGCCCTCCTGTGACGTAACATCAGCGAGGGCGGGACACAGGCAGGGAAGGAAGGCCGACGGCAGCTCAGCTGATGTGCATGCTGCGTTCCGGCGAATGGATGTGTAAGTTTAGTAGCGGAGAGAGAGGGCCCGGGCCGGGTGGGGGGGGGGGGGGGGGGGGAGAAACGGTAGCGGCAATCTCAGGCGGGCGGGCGGGGGGAGCGGTATCAACCTCGGCGGCGCAGTTTTCCTCTCTGTCCCGCCCTCGTCATCATGTATTGACGCGGGGCGGGACAGAGAGGGAAGTCTCTACTGCGCATTTGTGAGTGAGTCGGTCACTCGCCGTTTATATGTTTGATAGCCTCCATTATAAGTAAAAAAAAAAAAAAACTGCAGTAAGAAACTTTAGAGGAGAATTGTGAGTAAATATACTTGCTCAAATCAGTATTCAGAAGCATGTATACATTTAACAGCCACCACTAAATACATGGTATACAGAAAAAACAGGACTCCCATCATTTTTCCAAATAACCCAAAAATGCCCTACTGCTGCAGAAACTCATGCCTGAAATTCCCACTTCTGAGTACTTTAATTTTCAACAGGATAGAGCCTCAGAGTGAGCTTGCAAAACAGTCCAGCTCTTAATTAATGAAACCCTAGAATCCTGACCCAGCCAGGGACGTAGAGGGATGGATTAACCTCCGCTGTTGACTGTCCTTGATATATGGACATGGCTTCGGTCTCAGGGCGTAAAAGTGGGTAGACTCTGAACCAGGGGTGTTTCCCTAGGCAACAGCTCAATGAGACAGTCATATGCCCGATGAGGTGGAAGGGTCTCTGCCCGATGTTTAGAGAAAACATCTGCAAGCTTCTGGTAAGCCCGAGGTAGGGTCTTCCCGACTTCCAGCTTATTACCGGCCATTGACATGGGGAGCCTGCAAATAGGTGGAAAAATGTGGGATACAAATGTAACAAATAAATAAATAATCAACAATACAGACCCCGAGTGCACTGGTCGGTCAAGACAGAGTTGAAAAACAATCTTTAAAGTTCACTTTTATTACAATCTGGCCCTTGGATACCATCCATCTGATGGTCAGCGTTTGCACAGCTCTGGATAGCTGTTGCAGCTGGAGCACAGGCTGCTGCAGCAGTTGCCGTGCAGGTGATTCTGTCGAGCTCATGGCCTTCGCAAGCTGTTGTAATCCTGGGTGGTGAGCCATAGGACTTTAGCCAGATTTACGACCACAGCAGACAGGTCACTTTTGGAGTTGAAAGAGAAAAGACAAGACTTGAGCTTGGCACAGCAGGAAGCTAGTAGACAAAGTGGAAATTTGGCAAGCAGGAAGCAAGAGACAGAATCAGTTGTGAAGGCATTCGAGGTGGGGCCAGGGGCATAGCCAGACTTTGGCGGGAGGGGGGTCCAGAGCCCGAGGTGAGGGGGCACATTTTAGCCCGCCCACGCCACCGACCCCCCCCCCCCACCGCCATGCCGACCCCCCCACCGTCGCCACCAACAACAACTTTGACCCCCCTTGCCGACGACTCTCTCGACCCCCCTCCCGCCGCCAACCCTCCCCTGTCGCCTCCGTCACCTACCTTTGCTGGCGGGGAACCCCAACCCCCGCCAGCCAATGTCCTCTTCTTCCGGCGCAAGGCTTCGTTCTGTTTCTGAGTCTGATGTCCTGCACCTTGTATGTGCAGGTCGTCAGACTCACAGAAACAGAATGAAACCTTGCAGATTAGCCAGCAACGCGGCTGCTGGCTGATCTGCAAGGCTTCATTCGGTTTCTGTGAGTCTGACGTCCTGCACGTTGTCGTGCAGGACATCAGACTCACAGAAACCGAATGAAGCCTTGCGCCGGAAGAAGAGTATTGAGAATGGACTGTGGGACGTTCCATTCATAAGCAAAAGCTTGAAATTGTGAGCCCTGATTTCCGTGTTCAGGCCTGTAGCATCCCTAGTTTGCTACAAGGAGGCCTAAATGTTCAGAAACAAGATCCAGGTGGTATGGTTGAGCAATGACTACTGAGAAGGACTCTGGTCCAGAAAATATAGTTAAAGTTTCACTTAATGTGAATGATGTAAGAATTATTTGATGCAGAAAATGCCAATATATGTTGATTAATATGAGAGGGTGTGTTAAACAAAAGATTGGGTAATACTGTAGACCCTAGTAAGAGAATGCTATAGACCATTACATTACAGCAATCAAGATAAATGTTGACTTGTTCATTAGTTGCAACCATTGTTGTTACATTGGCACTTCTCCTTTCCCTTTCTTCCCTCTCTGTTTAATGTAATGTAACTTTTAAAATTTCTGTTATTTTTATAACTTTAAATTTGTATTATCATTGTAAAATACTCAGATTGATTTGATGGGTGGTATATTAAATTTTTAATGAACTGTAAATTGTACATGGCATGGTGGATAGGCAAACAGGTTGATGAGTGGTGCTTCCTGTCATATCTATCACATTCCTAATATAGATGATGGATATGGTATAGATTGTCCCAGAGTTCTAGCAGGGCTGATATCTATAAAGGACATAACCCCCTGCCTTAATACCTGCTGTGGATGCTGAATGTGGAGTTATTGAGGGAAGGGTTTCTAATAATGGAACCCTTGTATATACAGAAGAGGTTGTAACATGTGGAGGGACATTTTTGAAATGACGTCTAAGTCCGACTTAGGATGTTTTGCAAAAAACATCCAAAGTCCGAATAGGGACGAAGGTAATTTTCGAAAAAGAAAAATATCTATTTTATTTTTCGAAAATACTATGGACGTTTTGTGTTTTGGATGGGGGTTTTTTTGGTCCATTTTTGAAAAACAAAAAACGCCCAAGTACAAAACACACAAAATCAAGCCATTGGGATATAGAAGGAATCAGCATTTTTAGTACACTAGTCCTCCTGACATCCCAGGACAGCAATAGGGCACCCTAGGGGCCACTGTAGAGAACTTCATATAATGCTCCCCGGTACACATCTCACCATTGCTCCCTTACCTTGTGTACTGAGCCCCCCAAAACCCACTACCCCAACTGTATACCACTACCATAGCCCTTATGGGTGAAGGGGGCACCTATATGTAGGTACAGTGGGTTTCTGGTGAGTTTTGGGGGGCTCACAGTTTCCTCCACAAGTTAAACAGGTAGGGGGAGGTAGGAGCCTGGGTCCACCTGTCTGCAGTGCACTGCACCCAACACTAGACTACTCCAGGGAGCTGCATGCTGTTCTAATGAACCTGAGTATTACATCTGAGGCTGGCATAGAGGTTGATAAGTAATGTTTTATCACATTTGTGGGGGGTTTGGAGGGGGTTAGTGACCACTGGGGAAATAATGGGAAGTCATTCCTGATTCTCTCCAGTGGTCATCTAGTTATTTAGGGCACCTTTTTGTGCCTTATTCATAATAAAAACAGGTCTATTTTATAAACACTACCCATCTTGTCCCATAAGAACATACTGGGTCAGACTAATGGTCCATCTAGTCCAGTATCCTGTTTTCAACAGCGGCCAAGCCAGGTCACAAGTACCTGGCAGAAATTCAAATAGTGGCAAATCGTCTCCATCTATATATCTGCACTTGACCCCTTGCTGCATAGTGGAATGTTTCATTGTATTGTAGGAATGGCATTAGCACTTTCTCTGTGTTATTCAAATGTTCTAATGTGTGCTTATTAGGTGTTCCATTGGCAGTATGCTGACATTGTACTATATCTATGTTCTTACATGACATCTATTATGGTTCTGTTTAAATTGTACTGACATTTCTATTTATTGTATTTCTGTTGTATGATTGTTTTGTAGTGCTGTAAAATGTTTTAATACTATTTCATTTTGGTCCTAGTACTAGGTTTCAATTTGCTATTTCCATGTTTACCTCATTGATTGTATTTATGTTTATGTTTGATCATTTCACTATTGTTATGCTATTAACAAAATTGTAAGTTTTATGTTAAAGTGTGCCTACTGTACACCACCTTAGAACATAAGAATAGCCAGACTGCTTTACTGGGTCAGACCAATGATCCATCTAGCCCAGTATCCTTGGATGAATCTCTTCATAAAGACAGTTAATAAATCCTAATAAATAAATAAATGAATGACACGTAGGAGACATAGGTCTTTATACAATACTAGCATTGCACCTAGATGAAGGCATGGACATTATCCTCCAGATTCTATATAGTGCGACTTTAAGTTGCGTGCACAAATCTGGTCGTATTCTGGATTTGCATGTGCAACTTAATTAGTTAACAAGTCAACAAGCACTGATAATTGCCAACTAACAAGCAGTTATTGACACTAATTTGCATTAATTAGAATTTACTTGCACAGCTGTCTAAGCGTATTCTATAACGTGATGTGTGTAAATTCTAAGTCACATAGTTGAAAAGGGGGCATGGCCATGGGCGGATCGTGGGCATTTCTAAAATCTATGTGTTATAGAATGCTCCTGGTCTGTGTCTAATTTAGGTGTTGGCATTTACACCAAGTTTTACTTGGTGTAACTGCTCATGACTAAATTTAGTTGCGCGGATGGGCATGCAGCATGTTCTATAATCCATGCAGAAATTTAGGATTATTCTATACAGTACACCTAGATTTAGGCATACTTTATAGAATACACCTAGGGGTATTTTTTTCTGCGTGGATTTTTCAGGTGCCACATATAGAATCTAGTCCTATGCCTGCTTGAGTGTAAATGTATGCAGGTACAATATGCATGATCATGCATAGTTAGTAAAATACATATGTAAATCATGACTCTGTCTATGTGTCACCAAACTCAACCCTAAGCACGCCTACTTAACAAGTATATGCTGGTTTACACCTCATGTACTTTTAGGTGTGACTTAATTATATAAAATCCCATTTATATGCTTAAATCAGCATTTTACACACAAAAATGGTTTATAAAATTACTTTCTGCATGTGTTGGAGTGTGGTAGCCGTGTTAGTCCACTCTTAAGGTTATCAATAGAAATCAAACAAAATAAAACATGGAAAAGAAAATAAGATGATACCTTTTTTATTGGACATAACTTAATCAAGAAATGTATTAAGTTATGTCCAATAAAAAAGGTATCATCTTATTTTCTTTTCCATGTTTTATTTTGTTTGATTTCTATTGATAACCTGCATGTGTTGGGAAAGTAAATGAATGAGGCAGGCTTATTACCTAAGTGTGGACAGCCATGTTTAGCTTCTTGCCTTACTTCCAGTCAGTGCATTTTTTCTAGCAAAAAAGGTGCCAGTACTCAAATGCTAGGCCACCCTTCAGGGGTGGGGTGATCACTGAGGGACCCATCCCACAATAGCCAGGCCCCCTGCAACTAGTCACAGAAACTATGACAAGGCAGAATTGGTGTGTAGAGCCTGAGATCTTTCAATTAAAACTTGGGGTCCATGGGTCAATTGTAGCAGACAATGGAAAAGGTGCCGGTACTCAGTACCCCCAAGTACCCCCTCAAAAAAGGCCCTGCTTCCGGTTGACATTATTGCATTGCACCTACTTTTTCTATAGAGCAGCAGCAGCATCTGAACAAATCTACATGTCTGAAAAAGGATACTGATGATCATGCATCCTGTATTGAGGGTCATAATGTATTCTGTGAATCAGAGTTATCATTTAAAGGCGAATTATCAGCTGGATTGCCACTAATTAGCCTCATATGCAAATTCAACAAAATCTTTGAGGGGTCCTTTTACAAAGGCTTGCTGAAAAATGGCCTGTGGTAGTGCGCACCTGTGAAAAATGCCTTTTTAAAATTTTTTGCCGAAAATGGACAATGAGGCAAAATCAAAATTGTCGCTCGTCCATTTTAGGTCTGAGACCTTACTGCCAGACATTGACCTATTAGTAAAGTCTCATGCGGTAACCGGGCGGTAATGACCTACGTGCACCAAATGCCACTTGGTGTGCGTCCGACACGCATGGCTAAAAATAAAAATTATTTTTCAGATGCACGTATTGGACGCACGCCAAAAATGAAATTACTGCAAGAGCCACATGGTAGCCGTGTGGTAACTCTATTTTGGCGAGCATTGGGCACGAGTAGACACTTACGTGGCTTAGTAAAAGGGCCCCTGAATCCCAACTGTATTCGATCTACCTTCCCAAATATCTGTTCTTTCTGACTTCAGATTGAGTAACTTGACCTCTCTGCTCAGTTAGAATGACATACCTGGCTGCTACCTAACAGTGAGACCAGAGTGCATTGGTAGGCTATGTATGTAGCATAAAATGCCATCAAAGAAACCAAAAGTTGGAATTCCTGAGATACCATACTTGCATACAAATTCTATTGAATGTAACATATAGAAGGATAATGCATCATGTTGATACCATTCTACATCACTGGGCATTAAAAACTTCCTTGTATTTGAAAAGTATGAGGCCTGAAAATATTACTCAAAATTAGTTGTGAAACTTTCGAAGTACTCTTAGCTTTACTTTAGCAGATTTATGCTCCCTTTTTAACAGAGATCATCAGACTTTTTGTTATGGTTCATCTTCAAAGATAATTTTTTCTTCATAGAAAGACATTATACTATAATGAAGCTGGCAGCTCTTGGGAATTATTTCTTTTCCAGATAACTCTGGGGTTGAATTCTGATTAGATTTAGACACTGTAGTTCATTTGGAGAGAAATATAATGAATTGAATTTCACTTTAATGAATGGAAAGGTCTGAAGGTGGATCAGCACAGATTTTGCTATGGCTCGCTTATTATTTGTATTATTCCTGTGACTTTCTTTTCTCCTAATATTACAGTATTTGATCTACTGTCTGACGTGATGAAGAAGGCTTATGAGGTCAACATTTCTCTGTGTGCATGTCTGCATGTTCTCCTGTCTTGTCCAAGTTCTTGCTTGGTGACCTACCCTCATCACATTTTTAGGACATGCCAGGAGAGGCTAAGAGAATCCAGAAACAAATAGCATTTCTAAGCTCCATGTATAACCGTGGATGAACATGCATGTAAGTGCATCATGACAATTAGGCTTTAAATTAATTCTGCATGCAACTTCTTGTTTTGAAGAGGTATCCTATTTCCACAGTAAGCCTGTGCAGGAAATCTGATTGCACCAAAATTCTGTATTTCATAAAGATTCATTGCTGAGCATTCTTCTGGGGTTGAAAAGTACAATAAACATATTAGAGGCGTGCAGTCAGAAATTTTTAGTTTTGCTTTGTTTCCCATGTCATTTTCTTTTTCTTAGCATTTTTTCCCCTTATGTTGTCACAGTAGCAGTGTTCTTAAGAAGTCACACTCTTTTGAAAGAGTGCATTCTATTTGCAAAGAGAGCACACTCTTTTAGAAGAGTGCATACTCTTTCACAATAATGTATGCACGATAGTTTGTTCATGCATACACTATTAAGAAAAGGGCACACTTTCTAAAAGAGTGAGCCCTTTCTGCAAATAGTGCACATTCTTTTGAAAGAATGCGCCCTTTCAGAAAAGCATGCACTATTAACAGCAAATGAAAAAAACACAAAATTTTATGTTATTTTCTGCTCATTTTCATTTGCCAATGACATATTACAATTATGATATTACTGTATTAATACCTTTTACGCCAGGTAATTCTTTCAGTGGAACAGTAGCCTAATGGTTAGTGCAGTGGGCACCGAGCCTGGTGACCTGGGTTTGATTCCCAATGCAGCTCCTTGTGACCTTGGGCAAGTCACTTAACTCTCCGTTGCTCCAGGTACAAAAGCTAAGATTGTGAGCGCTCTAGGGACAGAGAAAGTACCTGCATATAATGTATGCAGTGCTGCATATATCTGGTAGTGCTATAGAAGTGATTAGTAGTAGTAGTACATGAAACAATATAGGATATGCATTGGGAGGAGATTTTGAAAGAATTCTTAGGTATAAAGAACAGCACTGGATTTTTGAATTACAAGCAGTAACACCTAACGGACTGAATGAAGAACTTGATTGTATTATCAGCTATTATTAATATTACGTCAAACGCCATCACCATCTTTGAAAAGAAAGTAATCCTCTGTGAGTGGGGGTGCTGAAACAGTGAATAAGATAGTGAGTATTATGGACTTTCAGGAAAATATACTTTTGATTAAAGTAGCAAAATTGTAACTTTGGCTTGTTTATTCACAGAATTAATTTCCCTGATGCAACACTGAGTGAAACATGGCACTATGTTGGATTGAATTTTGTCTGTGAATATATGAAGAAATATTGATAGTTCGGTGACTGCATGCTGGGAGAATTTTCTGACTCTTGGGATGCGTTATGTGGAGTGCCTCAGGGGTCTCCCCTTTCACCTTCATTGTTCAATGTTCTAATGAAATCACTAGCAGACTATTTAGATCAACTTCAGTTGCCTATATGTTTACAGGCAGTTGACAACTGGGTACGGTCATTCATATTAACACTGAACAAGGAGAAGACTAAATATCTTTGGATTGGCCCTTTAACCTTTTTGAGAGATAATCCTATTATCAGACTTGGCAATTCTGATATAGCTCTTGATTCAGTTTCAAGAGTTTTAGTTGTGGAACTAGAGCCAACTGTCTTTTTACTTAAAAAACTTTGGGTTATTCGTAAATATTTCAAACCTATGATTTTTCCCTTAGTAGTTCAATCTTTAATATTACCACTATTAGACTATTGTGATTCCATCCATACTGGTTGTACAAAAACTTTAATAGTGAAGCTGCAGAGGGTTCAGAATGCTGAAGTTAGAGTCATTGTTTTCAGTAGGGAAATATGGCTCTATTTCATTTTTTAGGTCATAGTTACATTGGTTGCCAGTGGAGGCTAGATTGCAATTTAAAGTATTGGTCTTGACTTTTAAGGTTTTTATGGGGATCATTTTGCCTTTTTTAATAGGAACTATGGGAGAGCTACCAGACATCTTTTTCTGCTGGATTTTCCTATTGTTTATAAAGTAAAGGCTTGGTATTTCTTAAAATCTTCTCTAACTTACCAAGCGGCTAAAGCTGGAATTCTCTTCCATCTTTCTTAAGACGTAAGGAACATTATTCTGAGTTTTGGAAATTGTTAAAGACCTACCTTTAAAAAAAATATGTTCCCTAATTTATGTATATAGTATCTTGGTTTCTAAATTCTTTAATTATTTTGTATAATAATTTGGAGTATGCTCCTTTTCTTGATGTTATCCGCTTAAAACTTGTTGGTTGTAGTGGGCTATGAGATTTTTAATGTAATGTAAGAAAAGTGTGAAGTTTAAATCTTTATGATGGGAGGTCATGCGATGCTCTGAGCAGGGCAGACATGCTGCTGCTGTGCTTTGGAGGTCCCTTTCTTCATATCGATTTCAAAGTCCACTTATTTGATTTCTATCACTTCTGAACTTGAGAGACTCCATCCAGAGTGCATGGACAAATTTTTATCATCTTCCTGTTGTGGAATGCCCGCTAGAAATCAGAAAAAAGAGGCTGGTAAGAACCACGGTGGCAAAGCTAAAATGGCGAAGCCTGCAAGCTCGACAACAACAATTTTTACCGTTGATCAATTGGAACAGCTAACAGCCATAGGCGCCTGGTATAAGAGGCTTGGACAGGCTAAGCCTCCCCTGCTGTACTCTGAGGGGTTTAAATTGTTGATTTACCTTCATCCTCACAGCAGGAGCTCCAGTGAAAGCCCTCTAGCCTTGTCCAGTTGTAGAAATTGGTTTATGGTTTGTTTACCTTACTGCTGGGAGAGCGGGGGAGGGGGGTTGGCTGAAGGTGTCCTGGGTTGCCAGGGAGATATTTAACCAGGATGACTTCCTGACCTACCCCTCTCCTCAAGTCGCTTCACTGGCTCCCTATCCGTTTTCGCATCCTGTTCAAACTGGCAAAGCACAACAGCTATTTACTAGTTCTTGACTGAGCTTGCTGGGTCAAAGAACATTTCTTTGAAGGGGTGAACAAACATGTGGATAAGGCGTTTGACAAAGTACCTCATGAAAGACTTCAGAAGAAATTGGAAAGTCAAGGGATAGGAAGTAGTGTCCTATTGTGGATTAAAAACTGGTTAAAGGATAGAAAACAGAGACTAGGGTTAAATGGTCAGTATTCTCAATGGAGAAGGGTGGATAGTGGGGTTCTCCAGGGGTCTGTGCTGGGACCACTGCTTTTTAACATATTTATAAATGATCTAGAGATGGGAGTAACTAGTGAGGCAATTTTGCTGACGACATAAAGTTATTCAAAACTGTTAAATCGCAGGAGGATTGTGAAAAATGATAAGATGACCTTACAAGACTGGGAGACTGGGTGGCTAAATGGCAGATGACGTTTAATGTGAGAGGAACCTGAACTATAGCTATGGAATGCCAGGTTCCACGTTAGGCGTCACCAACCAAGAAAGGGATCTCGGCGTCGTTGTTGATGATATGTTGAAACTCTTTGCTCAGTGTGCTGCGGCAGCAAAGAAAGCAAATAGAATGTTAGGCATTATTAGGAAAGGAATGGAAAACAAAAGTGAGGACATTATAATGCTTTTGTATTGGTCCATGGTGCAACCGCACCTTGAATATTGTGTTCAATTCTGGTCACCGCATCTCAAAAAATATATAGTGGAATTAGAAAAGGTACAGAGAAGGGCGATGAAAATGATAAAGGGGATGGGACGACTTCCCTATGAGGAAAGGCTGAAGCATCTAGGGCTCTTCAGCTTGGGGAAAAGACGACTGAGGGGAGATATGATAGAGGCCTATAAAATAATGAGTGGAGTGGAATGGGTAGACATGAATCGTTTGTTTACTCTTTCCAAAAATACTAGGACGGCATGCAATGAAGCTACAAAGTAGTAAATTTAATACGAATTGTAGAAAATGTTTCTTCACTCAATGTGTAATTAAACTCTGGAATTCATTGCCAGAAAATGTGGTAAAGGCGGTTAGCTTGGCTGAAACCTGTTGGCATCACAAGTGTCCATTGCCAAACATGCGAGGTATATTGGTGTCCTGCAGTGACCAGGTATAGGGCCACATGTACTGATCTGGGACACAATTAGCCTACTCAAAGCATTTCCCTGTGTGATCTGTACAACTGGCATCCAGAGAGCAGCTCCATAAATCCCCCTGACCCTGTAGCCCCACACCCTTTTGACATAGAGCATAATGTAACTCAAAAGAAATGTATGTTGTCTCGCACTAGTGACTCGCATGGAAACTACCAGCAGATATGCATAGGCAGTGCCTAGACTATAGTTTATTCTCTGTTGTGCATGCTTCCTTATCCACAAGCCTTATGGTTGAGGGCTAGGAAAGATATGTCAACAGCTGCGTCATATGTACAGATGAATGTTTTTACAGCAATGGTATACATGGGTGAAGAGGAAAATGAAATCAATCATGTACGACTGCGAGGGTTATGTACATGACTCAGGAGTCAAGGGAACCCTTAGACACATGTTTATTTATCACAATTGCAAACAGTTAGGTACTGTTAGGTGCAAAAACCCAAAAGAGAGATACTGGATAGGAGGGGAGAGATTAGTAAGCTCGGCTCAGGAGAGAGACCTTGGGGTGATGGTGTCTGAGGATCTGAAGGTGAAGAAACAATGCGACAATGTGGTGGCTGTGGCCAGAACTATGCTAGACCGCATAGAGAGGGATATAACCAACAGAAGAAAGGAAGTGTGGATGCCCCTCTACAAGTCGTTGGTGAGGCCCCAGTTGAAATATTGTGTTCAGTTTTGGAGGCCATATCTTGCTAAAGATATAAAAAGACTGGAAGCGGTGCAAAGAAAAGCTACAAAAATGGTTTGGGGTTTGCGTTACAAACCATATGAGAGACTTGCAAACCTAAACATGTATACTTTGGAGGAAAGGAGAAACAGGGGTGACATGATACAGATGTTCAAATATTTGAAAGGTATTAATCCGCAAAGAAACCTTTTCCAGAGACAGGAAGGCGGTAGAACTAGGGGACATGAATTGAGGTTGAAGGGGAGCAGACTCAGGAGTAATGTCAGGAAGTATTTTTTCACAGAAAGGGGTGGACATGGAATATCCTCCCGTGGAAGGTGGTGGAAATGAAAATGGTAACAGAATTCAAACATGCGTGGGATAAACACAAAGGAATCCTGTTTAGAAGGAATGTATCCACGGAATCTTAGCGGAGATTGGGTGGCAACACTGGTAATTGGGAAGCAAAACCAGGGTTGGGCAGACTTCTACAGTCTGTGCCTTGATTATGACTGAATAGATATTGATGGGCTGGAGTGTAAATTCTAAGGGGCTTCAACATTAACTTCAGAAATTTTAGTACAAGAACAGTGCTGGGCAGACTTCTACAATCTGTTCCCTGAAAATAGCAAGGACAAATCAAACTCGAGTGTACATATAAAATATCGCATAGCATGTATAATGAGTTTATCTTGGTGGGCAGACTGGATGGACAGAATAGGTCTTTATCTGCCGTCATTTACTATGTTTCTATGTTACTAAACAGCAGGGGAGCTTGACCATAGGAGTAACTAGCATCAATCAGAGATCAGTAGGGCACAGGCCAGGAGAAGAGTGTTGGCAACAGACTGCAGCCACATGCATTGGATGAGCAGGAACTGCAACTGAACCCCCCCCCCCAGGAAAATGCTGTTGACCAGATTGAAATGGGTTGCAGGACTGGAGAGAAGGTTCAAATGTGTAGGCGTGTGTTCACTGCTCTGGAAATGACAATCAATACATCCAATGGTCCCCCCTGAACCCTGGGAATGGATGAACACCTGAGAAAAGGGGAATGGGGTTTACCACACAAATAGGGATGGAGCCTACTGGGGAGACACATGAGGAACAAAGCCACCAGATGTGGATGCCGGTAAAGCCAGTGAAGATAGATGTGAAATGTAGATCTGGAGAAAAGGCATTAGATGACCCTGAGACCAGTGGAAAAGATGCTACACAGATCCATTCCCAGGATCTCTCCCCTGTAGGCAGCCACAACTGGGTGTGTTCATTTTACAACAAGGCATTTGTAAATAGGTTGGAAACAGTTTGTATCAGTATCACAGTCCACAGTAGCGGAGTCCACTGCTGTCCCTTCGGTTCCTGCTGACCAGCCTCAGAGCTCTATCCTGTCCTGAAATCTCCCCAAGATGTCTACATCTGAGATCCATAATTGAATCACAACATCTATATCGCTAGCTATTTCCTGCAGATGTTTTCAGGTGTGGGTCATAATAAAAAAAAACAAGTCCATCTGCAAAATGTCTAGCTATCCCCGGCAACTTCACAGATGCTGAGGTGGACCTGCTAGTGAGGGAGATCTCTGAGAGACATTCAAACTTGTTTGCTCCTGCGGTATAGAGGATCTCAGCCTCTATCAAGGGGAGGGAGTGGGAGTGAGCACCTCAATCCAGTTCATCATGGCAACAGGGAGGTTGAGGACTGCAGCTATGGAGGCATAGGAAGCCACTGGGGCTGATGAGGTGGAACATAAGACCTCCCCCCCCCCCACAGCATTTGCTGAAGTGGTCAATGACAGGGACAGGGAGATGGATGAGGGTTATGAGGAGTCACAGACCAGACAGAGAGGAGTAATTCACTGGCACAGGAGGCAGGTGGTCAGGCTGGCCACAAGACTTCTAGCACAAAGTCAAGGCCCGGCATAGTACCGGCAAAGGAATTTGGACATCATGCTTCGGGAGGGGTCCAGGCCCTGGAGGCTGCTAATGAGCAGAGGCAGCACATGAAGGAGGATCACCGCCAGGCACATGAAAATCTATGGCAGCAGCTGCTAGGTATCCAGCAGGATCTGTGGGCCTACACAGCTGTCACTGGTGGAGAACCTGCACCTGGTAGGTGTGTTGTGTTGTAATAAATAAATATCACATACCTTCACTAAAAATTGGTCTGAATAATCTTTCCCTGGTTCAGACCCCAACTGGTGTGCACTCTGGTCTGCTCTGTGGGTGGTGGGGGTGGTGGTGGGGGTGGAGGGGCAGGCTCCTCTTCATGTTTGTCCTGGGCCTGCTGCTGTGGTTGCTGTGACTGTAGTTTCTATTGGCGGGCCTGGCCTCTGCACTGGGCCAGATTATGGAGCATACAGCAGGCCATGAAGATCTTGGTGACCTTTTCAGGGCTATAGAGGAGCTCCCCTTCATTCTTAAGCTGCCCAAAGGTGCACTATATGATGCCGCGTGTGGTCTGATGTTTGCTGTCGTAGTCCTTTTCCACTGTGGTTGGAGGTGCACTTGCGGGGTCATAAGCCCCCCTGTAGGAGGAAGCAAAATGAGAGACAAGGGTGTGTATTGACTGGCCTGAGTACCTTGTGGAGTTGGAGTGGGAATATTGGGTTATGGATACACCTGGAGAAGAGGCAGTGCTGAAGGTTTGTGAGAGGAGGGGGTATAGGGTTGGCCAATCCCTGTTGCACTTACCTAGGATCCAGCTGCCAGTGATCTCCCCTCTGTCAAACCTGCAGTACATAGTAGAATAGTATGTAGGCATCATGGGTTGAACCAGGGTATTGGGCATACATGTCCACAATCTCCCCCTGTGCATCACACACCATTTGCATATTTGAGTGGAATGCTTTTCTATTCCTGTAGGTGGCCTCTTGTGCCCAGGGGTGTTTGAGTGCAATGTGTGTGCAGTCTATGACACCTATGACCAAGGGGAAGCGAGCTATACCATAGAACTGTGCCATGTTGATCTGTAGGGCCTGGGGAGCAGTGGGGAAAGTGATGTACTCTGAGGTGTGGGTAAGGAAGGCATCAAGAAACTGGGTGAGGCAATTGGAAATGGCTGGCTGGGTGAGGCCCACATTCACAGCTAGGACAGACTGAAAGCTACCAGTGGCCAGAAAAGCAAGGGAGGCGGTGACCTTCAGGTGGACAGGGATAGGTTTGTTCTGATGGGTCCTGGGTTGTAGGAAGGGTTGGCGCTAGTTACACAGGTGCTGGATGGTAGCCCTGTCAATCTGGTACCTGGTACCTGCTCATTGGGTATCGATGAGCTCCAGGAAACTGGAGCAGGGCCTAAATGCCAGAGGATAGGGGTACTGTCTGTGGTGTGTTTCCTCCAAACCCTCTTCTATCTCCATCAAACCATGCGCCAACATTGCATACAGTTCAGTCATTACCAAACACCACAGGTGCAACCAACTTATTCCAAACTAAGGACTGTACACACCTCCACCTACTGCACCTAGTGAGTATAGTTAGTCCCTCAACCAACAGACAATACCCAGCAGTCACTCTCCCACCGGCTGCAAACAGTCTTCACGCACAGACACAGTAGCAATCACTCACCGTCCCAACACCAGCAGTCAGTCTTCACATACAGTTGCAACACATATCACTCACTCTCCTCCCACCAACAAACAGTCTTCACACACAAAACAACAGCTCAAAGCACAGGGACAAACTGGAACTGGACAAACAGAGGAACACTGAAAGATGGAGGACAAGCAGGTAATGGGGGTGTGGGGGAAGGGATGGATGTGGCTGGGGGGGCTAGCAGGTATGGGCAAGGCCCTGGGGAGGTGAGACACAGAGGAGGCAAGGAAGGAAATGTAAAGGGCACAAGGTTGAGACTGGGTCAAACAGACAAACGTTAAGACAGCACTCAGCAACTGTTTCTCAGTAACCAATACTTCTCGCTCTCCACTTACCAACTCCACAAAATCGCAAATGGGCAAAAGACAAGTTGGCTCTTACCCTAAACGCTTTTAAAGCAGGTCTAATTCCATTCGCTTTTTTCCCACTAACAGGAAACGGTTTTGCTATCTGTTATGGGCTAGAGACGTTTATTCCGTAAGCCCGCCCATGTCACTCCCACATCTCGCCTACGAAATGCCCCGTCTGGAAACATTTAGTTCTGGACATGCTGGTAGCAATAGGATTAGGACAGTGGGCAAGTGGATCTACAAGAGGACTTGATGAATTGTTGTGCACTTTTTGCACCTGCCAGTAATGTATTGCAGTTGGGGTGAGGAGCAAGTGTGGGGACAGCACTGTCCTGCACAATGTTACAGAGAAGGGCGAGAGCAACAGTGGTTTCAGAACTCCAAGGCTTTGAGTGAGGAACAGGACAAGGAGGAAACATCATTATCCAAGTTTGGCTGATAGTGTAGGGACTGTGATGGGTAAACTGACCTAATCCTGTCAGTGGAGATGGGAGGGGAAAGGAGGGACACAGTAGTACTGTGCCTCTGTGCTCTGCCTTTATTTGCTGTGATAAAATTATAGGCTGGGTCAGGAAAACCAGGCCATATTAAAAGGAGGACTAACCATCAATATGACATAAATAAAGGTTTTATTCAAGCAATGCAAAACAATGGACCCAGGAAGAGAGAGAGAGAGAGAGAGAGAGAGAGAGAGAGAGAGAGAGAGAGAGAGAGAGAGAGAGAGAGAGAATACTTTAGGGGGTAGGGGAGCGGAATAGAGAGTGTGTGCCTGGGAAGGAGCAGGGAGATGGAGAGAAAGAGAGGGTGCTGTGAGAGGTGGGAAGGAAGAGAAAGAGTGGCTTGGGGAGGGAACAGGGAGAGAGCGTGTGAGTGAAGACAATAAGGACAGAAGCAAAATATGCCAGGAGGAAATGAGAAGAGAGATGGTGTGTGAGTTGTGTATGGGGGTTAGGGGCAAATGTTGGGGCCACCACAACTGTTTTCCTATTGTTTGCTATTCACATATTATTCCACTGCATTTCATTCCTGGCATCCCAAAGCAGCATTCATATACACTCTACCCTTCCCCCCTTACATGCCTTAGTATTTTTCTGCTATTTCTCTACTATAATTTACCATATAGCTTTGGCTACCATTGTTGCCTCCATTTCTTTTCTTTTAAGATTATTGCAAATTGCTTGGCTATTATTGTTGATTTACAGTATGTCAATTAAAGCAGAAATGAATGTCAAATTTGCGACTCTTGCCCCAAATCCGTGACTTATTTTCAAAGCACATAGACTTACAAAGTTACATGTTACTATGGAACTTTGTAAATCTATGTGCTTTGAAAATGAGCACCTATTAGTTCCTATAATAATATTTGCAGGGATTTCAGCAAAAACTTGCAACATTTAGATTTGATATTGTTCTTTTAGGCTTCCACAGCTGGTATCACGATCACTGTGAGTCTGTGACATGATCTGGGTAGCTACAAGGATCAGATTTGATACTGTTCTCAGGAGATCTGTGGGTATAAATAATAGCAGTCTAGCATGGCTGGGAGATGAACAGGAGGTATACTATGTGGGGCACAGGCAAATCTCCAGACTTCTAGACCCTGGGGCTATATTGGGAAAGGGAAGGACTAATTCTCAAAGCTCTGCCTTCTGTAGAATGCCAGCTTTCTACACTCTGCCCAGCACTATACTCACTGCAAGTGTAATGTATAGGTTGCTCTCTGAATCAAATTGTTCAATGGAGTTGATTTCTTCAGAGAAAAAAACTACATTCAAAAACAAACAAAAGAACCCCCTCCCCCTCTCCCACCCCCCATTAACAAAAATTGGTTCTTCTGCCTTCTCCTTTTTTATATATTCAGATAGAAGCACGTCCTGGGTACGCGATTCCTTCGCCCTTTACATCTCTTCTTTAGTTCTTCTCACAGATATTTTTCCATGTTCTTCTTCTTAGTATCACTTCAGTACTGCAAGACAATGAACCCATCTTCCATTTCCTCGACCAATCCAGACAGTCTGGGTAATCACAACTCCAACCCCAACTGAGTGATTCTTCCCTGCCGATTGGCTTGAGACTTCATCCTTCACACTAGTGAATCTGAGGATGGTGCACCTCTAGCCCTCACTTGGGTATAGGGACTTTCCTGGACACTTCTTCTCTCAATGCCACTGTGAGTGTTGCGGGTGAGAAAATGAGTATGTGACGGGAATAAGAAAGTAGATGTGGTTGTGTGTGGGGATGTGGGAGTAGATACTGCCTTTCTGTTTTTCCCAAGCATCTGGCCCTGCTTCTTTGGCCCCCACCTGTCCCCCTGCATCATAGCCACTTTCCCAGTATCTGGACTTCTGTATGTTCCTTCTTTCCCACTACCAATGGCGTTGCATCATCTGTTTTAGCACACTGTACAGTTTCAGAACTCATGGACGGGCACTTCCTGCCTGCTGACCTCATGCATCATGAAGTTGGCACCTCCGGCTTATGGGGACAGGTTAAGTGATAGGCAAATTAAACATGTGCCCAGGGCCCCAAAAGTTTACATGGTCGCATGGATGGGCCTTTATTCAGTCCTGAGATTACCTTTTTTTCCCTAAAAATTGCCACCACCCAACCATGAGCGGGTGCTTGTATGAGTCAGGCATCTGCCCCCCCCCCTCCATTATTGACTAGATTCAGTGGATATGAGGACAGACAAGGTGGTGGTGGTATTTGATTTCTTCTGTTCCTCTTTCTAGCATCTGGTTGTGATTGTCTTGTGCTGGACAGGTTGCATCAGACCATTGTCATTGCCATAATATGATGTTATAAATTATGCACATAACCTGTCCTACATGAGACAGTTATGGCCAGATCCTGGTAGCAGGACTGTGAGGAGTCAAAGCCTGAGAAGCTATTGCTTTTGGAAAAGAAGAGATGGCCTCAATGGACTGCAAACTTTGGTACTGCCAACCAGCACCCACAGAGGACCAGGCTTCCTGAAATCCTTTACTCCTGCACTAAGTTAATAAAGTGATGATTTTAGTTTGAGAAGCAAGGCTAATGGAATTGGCCTTTGGGTAGAATGAGTTGGCTGGTCACCCAGAGTGCTGTGAGAAAATGGAAACCTGAGCATTGCCAGGTTGAAGTCGTCAGGGAATTGAAGAAAAAGATGAACCAGTAGGGAGACAGGCACCATCAGTTTTTCTCCACTCTGCCTGAGTTTCCAGCTCTTCTACCCAGCACTCTCTCAAATCACAATAGAGGAAACCACTTCTATAGCCACCATGTTCCATTGGTTCCAGAGTGATCCTGTAGACAGTATTCTTGAGTGGCTGCTCAAAACATGGGCAATGTATTTGATTTTGTGAGAAAGAATGGCAATACAGCAGGAGCTTAACAAAAGAAAATTTGTATTGAAGAAAAAGAAATGATGAACTGCTGTCAAGAGAATAGTTAGTGTAGTTTCTTTCTGCTGGATCATTTTATTGCTATTACTGCAAGTTGTTCTCTAAGTAAGAAATTGCCTTCAATTCTAGATTCAATGACTGGAAAAATAGTTCCAGTTACTTATAAGAAAATGTACTTGACATGGCAATACTATGTTTAAGTCTTTATATAGAGATGCAAGAATAGAGTCAAATTTAGTTCATCAAACAAAGAGAGAGAGGATATTGGCAAAATGTCTCGAAATGTATAGTTACAATTCAGTCCCTAGTTGCACAGGGCTTACTTTTCATGGTGACAGTGAGCTGTTCTCATCACCACCTAATGGTACCTTTTGGGGTGCTTAGAGTGAATCAGATGCTTTGATCTGTGCTTGTCAGATCATCTAGCCCAGAGTTTCCCAAACCTGTCCTAGGGATCCCACAGGTTTCCATGAGATAAATCTGCATGTAGAAGTTTCCAACACATGCAGGTTTATCTCATGCATATTCATTGTGGATATTCTGAAAACCTGATTGGTTGCTTGGGAAGCCCTGATCTAGTCTAATATGGGACTGCAGACAGAGCAGAAAAAGTACTAGGTATTTGCTCTCTGTAGTTTGTGATAAATTCATATGTTGCTATGCTATTTGGTTTTTATAGTCCGCTAAGTTCCATTAAGATTCTAAGCAGATTACAGAAAGAGAACCTGCATTTCAGGAGAATTAAATCAGTTTCCTTTGGTCCATTAATAATCACATCTTATCTAAAAATAAGTAAGTTTTTAAAGGTTTTTGAAATAATAATGCGCACAATTCCCTCTGTATTTCATAGCAAACTCTATAAAACATAAAGCAAAATACTATGAGGCAAATACAAGTGCAGATGTGCACCTCTATTTGCCAGTATATGCAGCAATTTAAAAAATAAAATAGAAATAAAAGATCATCCTATGGGTTCCTAGCTGTAGTCATGAGATAACAGGTCCCAAATCAAGCCAGCTATCTATTAAATTGTCGGTGGAGGGAATAAGTTTCCTCCTTCTCCAGACATTACCTTCAAAATCATGAATATACTCCTCAGGACCCCATAACATCATGCACATACTTCTTACACAGCCCCAAACATCACTTGGTCCTTATCAGGGGCTCTTTCTGGTGGTCTATTGGGGAGCAGGAGGAATATTGAGCAGGGACTGTCTCTCTGTGTCAGGTGTTCAGCGCTGCGTGTGTCTGGTAGCGCTATACAAATGCTAATAATAATAATAATAATAATAATATCTAGTTCCTAATCTTTGAGCACCCAGGCAGGCAATGTAGATGGTTATGCTGCTTTAGTCTCCTGGTTGTTTGGGCATGAAGAAGCTATGTTTTTTTGATTATAGAGGATTTTCTGATTCCACTCCTAAACTGGGACAGCCTCACATCCTGTCTCAAAAATTACAGTCAAAGCCTGAAAAACCTACCTTGCACTAGCTGGTGTGCAAAAACTGATGTGACCAGAGCTTTATGATACCTACTACAAAGCCATTTAGGATGTGCTGATTTGAAATACCCGTGCATATTTTCTGTTCTGTACAAATCACTGGTTGAATTCATTCAGTGGGTGAGAAATTACTTTCAATCTTCTGAAAAAAGACAAACAAACAATAACTGAAAGTTACAGGCTGACAGCTAAAGGAGGAGAACCAGGAAAAGTGTTACAGTTACAGTACACAAATCCAGAGGTGAAACATTCAGGACGAGAAGCATTCCTTAATACATGGATCTGTGATTGCCTAATGTAGGAACTGCGACAGAGAGCTGGGGAAAAAATTTGGGATTTCTTATAGAGTTAATTTCTTTGAATATGTCCAATGTTTTTGGCAGCTGCACACCTTTTAAAAGAACACTACCAATAGGACTTGGAGGAGGACTTCACAGATGAGTTTCGACACTTTATCTCAATGTTCCCAAATGTGGAGACATCAGCAATGACATGAATGAAAAAAAAATTACGGGCCCCGTTTACTAAGCTGCATTATAGACACGTTAGCATTTTTAATGCGCATTAACCATGTATGCGCGTTAACAGTGTATGCGCCTACAATATCCCTATAGGCGCCTACACAGTTAGTGCATGCAGTAATTGTAGGCACGATAAAAATGCTAACACACCTTAGTAAACTGGGCCCAAAGGGGGTTTGTATTATTGGCGGTCAACAAAAGCTTTTCAAACTCTTTGGATTTTGATGATCTAATTGAAGAGCTTGTCAGAAGAAAAGAAAGAAGTTGCTTTAAGGTTTAGTAGAAATAGGAGACAATTCTATAATTGGGTGCCACAAATTTAGGGTCCCTTTTACTAAGACGCAGTAGACCTACCGTGTGCTAAAAGAGCACTAAAGTGGGACACGCTGAGACGTCCCATGGTAGTGTTCACTTGGTACATGCTAACCCCATACTGGAAAATATTTTTTATTTTTCAGCATGGGAGGCGTGTCCATGTGCGGAGCATAGGCGTGCTTGCCCTAATCAGATAGCGTGGGCACATTACAGTGCGCTACCCAATTAGTATGGGAATAGTGCAGGAGCCCTTACTGCCTCCTATATAGGTGGCAGTAAAGGTTCCCAGGGTAATGTTTTGTAATGGCCATAGCATGTGGCCATTACAAAAAAAAAGTGGAAAGGCAGACATTTTACTGTCACGCTAAAAGTGGTTGCAGCACACTGACAACAGCGCTAGCCACTTTTTAGCACAGCTTGGTTAAAGGACCCCCCCCCCCCCCCCCTTAGTGCAATGTTTCCCAAGTCCGGTCCTGGAGTACCCCTTGCCGGTCAGATTTTCAGGATATCTACAATGAATATGAATGAAAGAGATTTGCATATAATGGAGACAGTGTATACAAATCATGTTCATGCATAATCATTGTGGATATCTTGAAAACTTGACTGGCAAGGGATACTCTGGGACTGGGCTTAGGAAACACTGCCTTAGTGCACAGATGCTGTGTGCTGGATGCCCAGATTCTCTTCTAGAATACTAGCATGGATCAGCATCTATGGGCCTCCATTTAGGTGCATCCACTTGTGTCATGTCAATAGCAGGCAGAAGCGGATGTGTGCAAATGCAGCATTTTAACACATCACTTACTGTATTCTGTAAGTTATGCATGTAAATGTTGGACACAGCCTGCCCCACGCATGCCCTACCCTCTGTGTACACTCTCTTGCATTTATAAGTACATAAGTAATGCCACACTGGGAAAAGACCAAGGGTCCATCGAGCCCAGCATCCTGTCCCCGTCAGCGGCCAATCCAGGTCAAGGGCACCTAGCAAGCTACCCAAACGTACAAACATTTTATACATGTTATTCCTGAAATTGTGGATTTTTCCCAAGTCCATTTAGTAGCAGTCTATGGACTTGTCCTTTAGGAAACCGTCTAACCCCTTTTTAAACTCTGCCAAGCTAACCGCCTTCACTATGTTCTCGGGCAACGAATTCCAGAGTTTAATTACGTGTTGGGTGAAGAAACATTTTCTCCTATTTGTTTTAAATTTACTACACTGTAGTTTCATCGCATGCCCCCTAGTCCTAGTATTTTTGGAAAGTGTGTACTAAGGGCCAGATTCTATAAAATGTGCCTTCAAAATTCACGCGGTAAACGTTTACAGCTAAGCGTAGTCTATAAACAGCACCTAGATTTAGGTTTGGCATAAAGAATACGCTTAGTTGATATCCCAGCGCCTAAAACCATGTGCCTCCATTTACATCAACGAAAATGTGGCATAAATCTCGGTACGTAGAAAATCCCGGTACGTAGATTTATCCACACTGGGCCATATTCTATAACTATGCATGTAAATTTTGGAACACCCACAAAATGCCCATTTCTCTGCCCATTTTGAACTGTGCGCATTAGAATTTAGGCACAGTTCATTACAGAATATGCTTAGCAAGTTGTACGTGTAAATTCAAATTGTAGCCACTTAGTGCTCATTATTGCTTGCTAAGTGCTGTTATGAACACTGATTAGCTTGTTAAGCCAATTAAGTTACATACGCTGTTATGGAATACGCATAAATTTCAGCGCTGAATTCTTGGCGTGCTATAAAGAATCCAGCAGTAAGTTAGTTGTGTGCTAAAGCTACAGTTATGCATGTATGTGCTAGTTGGACACATGCATTATTTTATAACAGCTAAAGAAGTTAAAAACAAGGGTGACCCACCAGAAGAGTCACACCCCTTTATGATTTTTGTCATAAAAAGTGAAAGCAGTGGTTTTCAACAGAAGTATGTTTTTGTCATTTTTTACCAATCCTGCCATGGAAGAGAATAAAATGGCACACCTTCTTTCAGTTAGGTTTGCATATTTCCCAATGAGAGGAACAGAAAAGTTCCAATATCAGTGATATGGACTAGATTGGTAGATGTGTGCTTCAGCAGGGTCCACTCACGCAGGGCCATGCCAAGGGTCTCTGGCGCCCCCCTGCAGACTATCAGTTGGTACCCCCCCCCCCCCCGTGTGGCACAAGATGCAAAGGAAATAGGAGATGAAAGATGGAGTGCATCTTTGTGGGATTGCTGAGCAAATAAAGGGTTTACAACCACTTAGCTTTTCGTGCTTTCATGTTCATGAAATTGGTAATTAAATCTTTGATATCTAACTGGGCACATATATCATTCTCAGTAGCAATCATGGCAAGGCTTACAAGCCTTTCTTGCAAAATACTTGGTCGCAAATAATTTTTTATGATTTTTAACCGTGAAAATGATCGCTAGCACTGACTCTAAAGTTTAGCAATTTCATTAAAGCAAAATGTATTTTCACATATCACAAACTCTTTACTCTTCCTATCCAAGGAGAATGTTTTATATAAAAACAAACACAAAAAAAATCAATCAGATTTCCACTTACCAGCTCTTCAAACACTAAACAGTCAGCTAAACTTCTTTGAAACTACTGTTGGAACCATCAGCCAATGAAATGGCTTTTAGCTCTAGTTATCTCAGGTTACCTGATAATTATGCACACATCATTGCAGTCATCATGCCCTCCTCTCGGTGTACATGCTCAGAAAAACTTTGAACCACTTACAGATTTTAACAATTACACTATTTATTTTTTATTTCTCCCCAGTCTCACTTGCACACCTCCCTCCAAACCTGTTCTCTTTAATTTGAATGTTGTTCAAGCTCACCCTGGCTAAGGAGTTCTTCCAACACCAAAGACATATATAGCACTAGCTGTATTCTTTCAAACAACTTCAGCAGAGCCTGCCTGCCTCAGTGAGCACTGCTATGTGAAGAGGGGAGGGCAGGGGAGAGAGGACAATCACAACTTCAGGTAAAAGATTTTGCAACTGAGCAGACCTCAGGCGCCCTCCAGAGGTTGGCGCCCCCCTGCAGTGCTTACCTCGCTTACTGTGTTGGCACGGCCCTGCACTCACGGCAATATCTCCAGCCCTGAGGTTCAAAAAATAAATGTAAGTGCTTTAGAGTATCGGTGAATAATCCATTGTGAACCAGTTGGTGATCAATGCATGATGTCATTATCAGTTGGTTATTACCTCACTAACATCTCGAGCAATCTACCATTGGCCACTTTGGACTAGATTCAGTAAATGGTGCCAAAAACATCCACACTTTATACAGTAGCACTGAAGCGTCTAATCCATGCCTAACTTAAGTCGCCTGCTCCTAAGTTAGGTTCGGATTGGGTGTATTCTATAAAAATATGTGTAATTCATAGGAACGCCCCCCAAAAATCACATGTCCTAGGATTTACGCACAGATTGTTATAGAATACAATCCATGTGTAAATCTCAATTAAAGCCAATTAATGCCAATAATTTGGTTGTTAGCAGCCAATTATTGGCGCTGATTGGCTCCTCAATTAAAGTTGAGTGCGCAAATCGGCAATCTGTGCTCATTTGTGGGCAGAACTTTAGTCACCATATATGGAATCCAGGGTTTGGCCTTCCCAGATTGTAAATCTCTCTGCATAAGCAAAAGTTTGAATTGGGTTCTGTGCTTCTACCTTATGCATCTGAACACTTACAGGTCCCCACACTTTCAGATTTCTCTACAGTCTGCAACATTTCCCCCATGAATGTGTGCTCTACAAACAATGAAGCAACTGGATGTAGAAGCAGAACAAAAAAGAATCTCTGAGAATCCTATATAATAAAACGCACCTCCAACATTCTGAAGCTGATTGCATGGCTGAGGCATTCCTGCTCTCTGTATCCATCTCCTGAATTGACATCACGCACTTCCGGGTTCGTCACAAGCAGAAGTGACCAACCACACGAGGTTTCTCGGCTTCAGAATGTTGGAGGTGCATTATATTAAATAGGATTGGTCAGTTCCTTGAAGCACAGCCAGAGCTCAGCGTCCTGCACAGTAACGCTCAGATACCAGAGAGAGGGGGGGGGGCCTGACACCAGGGGGGGGGGAGAGGTATCTCTGCCACACACACACTCTCTCTCACTCTCACAGTCAATGTCTTTTTCTCTCTCACTCTTACACACTGTCTCTCACACACTCTATGTCTCACACTGTATCACATTCACTCTCTATGTGTCACACAGTCACTCGCACACACTCTTGGTCTCATACACTCAGTCTCACAGAGAGTCTGTGTCTCACACACTCTCTCTCTCACACACACTGTATCTGTGTGAAACATACTCTCTCTCTCTCTCACACTGTCTCACATACTTACTTGCACACACTCTCATTCTCACACACACACTCTTTCTCTCACAGACACACTCGCACCAGACTCACTCTCTCTCTCTCTCACACACACACACACACTCGCATATTCACTCTCTCTCTCACACACAGTCACTATTACATACACTCTCTCAAACACACACACTCCGAGGAAAACCTTGCTAGCGCCCGTTTCATTTGTGTCAGAAACGGGTCTTTTTTACTAGTTAATAAATAAAGCTAGAAGAAATGATAGTGTAGAAAACCCAAACACATTTGGAAATGATTGTTAATTATTTGCATAATATACAGGACGGCTGGTTTTAGGTTTTAACAGATAAATACTGAGAAAATACTGCCAGAGCAAAAAAAAGTAAAATAGGTACTTATGCAGAAAAGCATCCCTTCCTCTAGTACTCTTTCACCCTTCTCCCTTATTTCCCTTGAATTCTCCACTCTCTTTTGTACCTTTCTGTGTAGTCATGATGCCTCTGCAACACAAGCATATGTATTTGATTCCACTAGAAAAGGAACTCAGCAATGACACCTGCCCTGCAAAACCACTTATAAACGCTAACTTTTTTGTACCGTGAAAGAACCTCTAAATTAGCAGGAACATAAACACCTAAATTCACAATTTATAAACTGCTAAGGAGAGAAGCTCTAATTGCATACTTAAAAATATGTTCTACTACTACTTGTCTGTGCTGTTACTTTCTTTAGATTTTGATTATTTATGCAGTTTCAATACATTTGTTTTCTGAATTCCACAGATTTGCTTCCCTTTGGTATGCGCCTGGAGGCATATCATGATAAATCACCGTTCAAAGAACACTCTCTAGCTAGAAATACTGATCAAATAAATCATCTTCCCTGACCCTATCCTCATCTTTTAAATAGCTACTAAAGACAGAAGTCCAGATTCTAAAATTGGTTGGCTAAATGTTTTTCATTGAAATCTCATTTAGAATCTCTCTCTGGTTTATTTTTTTTAAAACTCTTTTTGGTGTGGTAAACCATCTGATCCATCTTCTCAAGAACACTGGCTCTCTACTCTGAGTAATAAATGTCCATAGGTAGAAAACAGAAGATAATGCTCCAAACTGAGCCAAACCAATGTGCTTTTGTAAGCAGGTTAAAAAAAAATTGCTCACCAAGGGGCTGTGCAGGAGCTCTGGAGGCAGGGGACAGCTGAGCTGGCATGGGGGTGGGGCCGCAGGTGCCTGCGACCCAGATGTGCCAGTGCAGAAAAGGAGGGGCACTCTGGCGTTCGTGGGTGTCGGGTCCACTGCTGTAAGCTGGCTCTAAGAGTGCCTGGGAATTATTAAGCAGGCAGGAGTGGCAGGCTCATTGCTGTGGTGTTCGCCGGAGCTGCCAGTGCATAGGCGCCAGCAGGTGGATCATTCGCATATGCATGAGCATGGGAGGCGAGAGGCTCGGGAAAGGAGGTACAGAGAAAGCTGGCCTGCCCCAGTCCCTGGATGTCACCGGTGCAAAGAGCAGCAAAGAAATGGGCATTGATTGGTGCAAGGGCACCCAGCAATGGAGGGGGGGGGGGGGGAGCAGGAGTGAAGCACCTGGATCTTAGTTGCACCAGGGATAAAGTAGGAGTGCAGGAAACACAGTGCACTTGCAGGTAACTGTGGATGAATTTTTTAAGACCCCTGGGAACTTCATTGAGGCTTATGGGCAGATGCTGCAGAAGCTGCCTGGATGTGAAAGAGGTGGAGTGACTGTCAGTCAGTGAGGAAAGTGGCTGATTGCATTTTGGAAATGTTGGTTGCTGGAGCTTGTTGAGACCATGGCCTGAAGAGCATGAGAAAAGGAGATAGGAGCCATGGGGAAAAGGTTTAATGTGAAGTATTTCTGTATGGAGCTTCAGTGCTTGCAGAGGTGTTTGCAACCTTTACAATGTTGCCAGAAATGATGTAATCAAAGAAAAAAAATGTTGAGGCAGTTGAGAGCTGGGACTGATGAGAGAAGGGTGCTGTCAGTGTCGAGTGTGGTACTTCAGGAAAAAGTTCTTTTAGGGTCTAAAACTTCTGAGTTTGTTAGGGCTTATGTTAGCTTGGGAGAACTGGTAGACGAGCTCTGAGGTTCCTTGAGACATACAAGGAGCGCTCAGGAAGGACTTATTAGGGAGGGAACTGAAAAAAAGGTTCTCAGTTCTTTTTGTTTTCTTGTGCTAAGGCAGGGCTGAACCGTGAGGAAAGCCTGGCCATGGCTCTTGTGCTACCCAACATTCCATGACTGCAGTTGGAGTTTAGGCAATCTGAAGTGCTGTGAGGTGACCTATGTTGCTGTGCAGGTTTGCCACCAGCATTGGGGAAAAGTAAAATTCTGAACTCTGAAGCCCTGGACGTTGGAACTCAGGTGTTCCGGTAGAGTGGACATAGGAGTCAACTTTTCAAAATGATTGGGGGTGCTCAACTCTGCAAAAATGACGAAGTTCATACAAACAGTAACATAGTAGTTGATAGCAGATAAAGACCTGTATGGTTCATCCAGTCTGCCCAACAGAGCAGACTAGCCAAAAATAGTGGAAGCAGTGTGGGAACCTTACAGAAAAGGTTGCTGACCATTTTGCTATCTCAGCTTACGAGCTGTGGAATGAGGCAGCTCATGTACACTGCTGCTGTCTGAGACTAGTATTTAAGAACACTGCTGCGGATGGTGATGCAGTATTAAAGGGGGTACAAATGTAACAAAAATAAAATAAATAAAATAAATCTCACCACGTTTTTTTTTCTTCTAGCAGAGAATTACTGTATCCCTGCAGAGGTTTTAATAAATTGACTAAAATTGGTGAAACTGTTGTGTGAGGAGAATAGCCAGACTGTGGGGTGAAAGAGTAAATGTCCAAATATGAAACAGAACTGGAAGGGTTAATTAGGGAACCAATCATTCTTTCTTTTCCTTAAGCTAGACAAGGACTTTATAGAGCAGGGAAGAGAGTCTGACACAACTAAAGCTGGGAATAAAACAAAACTGTGATTAACTGAGGTATAGGAATAATTAGATAAGGTCTTCCTTTCTTCTTTGGGTTGTTCCAGTTAGGAAGTAGGTGCAGCGGATGTGGAGCATCACAGTTGTGGACAAAGGATGATGGACGACGGATCCAGAAGAAGAAGAGCTGGCCAAAGCAAGAGAGCATCAAGCTGGCAAAGCCAAGTAACTACCAGAGACTGTGTTTGTGGGGAGGACAACAAATTGGGTACAAAGACTGGCACAATCATATGTAGAGAACCAACACAAGTTTATAGTTACCTGGATGGGTTGGATCCTGTTTTGACTGAGTGATCCTGAAGTTCCTTGCTTGAGAAGAGAAAACAAGATTTAAGAAAATAATTATCTACTATAATAAAACTCACCCTCAACGTTCTGAAGACAATTTTCTGAAGTCATTCAGTCACTCACTGAAGGGTTCATGGATTCATGGTGGTGAAACCACAACACTGACCATGTCTCTCTGCCCCGCCCTCGCATGACGGACCAATCAGAAAAAACACCCTCAACATTCTGAAACACAAAGGACCAGGACCGGTCTTAGGCCGAGGTGACCGAGGCGGCCGCATAGGGCCCCGCGCTTAGGGGGGCCCCGCGCGGCACGCCTCAGTCAGCATCTTCCCAGGGCACCGACATAAACAAGCCAGGTAAGCATGGCATGGCGCCGCCGCGCCATGCTTACCGCCACCCTGCCCACCCTCTTCTTCTCCCCCCAACCAAGGGGAAGGATAATTTTTCTTTTAAATTTACCCTCCATCGCCGCCGGGAATCCAGCACAGCAGCGAGCGTTAGTGAAAATAATGAGAATAAACGAATCAGGAAGAGCTTCTGTTCTGCTACAGACATCGGGGGAACTCGGGAGGGGAGGAGCGTTTTCACTGACGCTGCTGTGCTGGATTCCCGGCGGCGATGGAGGGTAAATTTAAAAGAAAAGTTAACCTTCTTTGGTTGGGGGGGAGAAGAGGATGGCAGGAGAGGGCAGGGGGAATAGGAGGGTCGCTGGACATGGTGGCAGGGGAGGGGGGTTTCTGGACAGGATGGCAGGGGCAGGCAGGGAGGACAGGAGGGTTTCTGGACATAGGTGGATGGCAGAGGGGACAGGAGGGTCGCTGGACATGGGTGGAGGCAGGGGAGGGGGGTTTCTGGACATAGGTGGATGGCAGGGGAGGGCAGAGGGGACAGGGGGGGTTTCTGCACATAGGTGGATGGCAGAGGAGGGCAGGGGGGACAGGAGGGTCGCTGGACATGGGTGGATGGCAGGGGAGGGGGTTTCTGGACATAGGTGGATGGCAGGGGAGGGCAGAGGGGACGGGGGGTTCTGCACATAGGTGGATGGCAGGGGACGGCAGGGGGGACAGGAGGGTCACTGGACATGGGTGGATGGCAGGGGAGGGGGGTTTCTGGACATGGGTGGATGGCAGGGGAGGGCAGAGGGGACGGGGGGGGTTGCTGGACATAGATGGATGGCAGGGGGGACAGGAGGGTCGCTGGACATGGGTGGATGGAGGAGAGAGAAGAAATGCTGGACATGGATGGAAGCAAGGGAAGAGTAAGGAAGGAGATGAGGTGAGGGAAAAGGAAGAGAGGAGAAAAAGTGCACATGGATATAGAAAATAGGCAGAAGCTGGATCCACTGGACAGTCAAGTCTGCGGAGGACCCAGCTTTTACTTACGGATGTAGGGCAAGAAATGAAGAAGAAAGGCGGAAAGTAAAGAAATAAATGGAAAGGAAGTCCTGGAAACTGAGTTAAGAGGACAGATAGCAGCACAATCGGATACTGAGCCAGCATGATCAGAAAAACAAAGTCACCAGACAACAAAGGTAGAAAAAACTATTTTATTCAGGATTTATTAATTGGAATATGTCAGTTTTTGGAAATGTGCATCTGTGATATTTTTCATGTAAGTTTCAATTTTTGTAGTATTACTGCATGCTGATTCTGACTTCTTGAGGTTACTTTCCAGTTCAGTATTTTGCCCTGGAAACGGAGTTAAGAGGACAGATAGCAGCACAATCGGATACTGAGCCAGCATGATCAGAAAAACAAAGTCACCAGACAACAAAGGTAGAAAAAACTATTTTATTCAGGATTTATTAATTGGAATATGTCAGTTTTTGGAAATGTGCATCTGTGATATTTTTCATGTAAGTTTCAATTTTTGTAGTATTACTGCATGCTGATTCTGACTTCTTGAGGTTACTTTCCAGTTCAGTATTTTGCCCTGGAAACGGAGTTAAGAGGACAGATAGCAGCACAATCGGATACTGAGCCAGCATGATCAGAAAAACAAAGTCACCAGACAACAAAGGTAGAAAAAACTATTTTATTCAGGATTTATTAATTGGAATATGTCAGTTTTTGGAAATGTGCATCTGTGATATTTTTCATGTAAGTTTCAATTTTTGTAGTATTACTGCATGCTGGTTCTGACTTCTTGAGGTTACTTTCCAGTTCAGTATTTTGCCTTCATGTGTTTTTCAGGTGTGATCAAGGAAGGTGCAGTATTCTGCTAGCATATAGTTTGCAGCCATTTTTGTTTTTTTGTTTTTTTTTCACTAGGTTGTGCACTGGTGTTTTAGAGCCCGGTGTAATTAAAGTTGGCTTTCCATGTCACGCATAAGGTTGTAGCTCGTCTTGTCCTTGGAATTAGTGCTGTTTATGGTTTCATGATAGCATTTTGCTTATTATTTCAATCAGTTTTTTTGTACAAGTTTAGCGTCATTTGTCTTTATTTGAAATTTCATAAATAAAAAAATTTTCTAAAAATGCAATAATCTTATCAATGGGGTGGGGCTAGGGTGGGGGTGGAGCCAGGCTGGGGCGGGGCTATGGTGGGTGGGGCTAGGATGGGGCCCCACCAAATTGGTCTGCATAGGGCCCCGCACTTGCTAAGACCGGCCCTGCAAAGGACCATCACAACACCGTTCCCAGGCAACACTAGGCAACGTAAGACGGACCAATCAGAGGAAACTACGTGACAATAAGGGAGGAGCATTCCCCAGCAGAATGGCTCATTATCTGTGCAGCACGGAGAGCACAGAACCACCGCTGGAACGAGAGAAGAATATTCCTGCTGTGGGTATGTGCAAAATTAGACCGGGGGAGGGGGGGAGAAATTTTTAAATGCCTAATGCCAGTACTGAAGAGTGCCAGAGGGCCTATAGCACAGACTATATTTGGGATCGCTTGACATGGAGTCAGAGGAGCCGGAAAACAAAGTGCCCGTCACCATCTGGGACGTGGGCAAACAGGACAAGCTGCGGCCCAGCTGGAAGGATTATCTGCGACCCAGTCAGCAGCAAACAGCGACCAAGGAAGGGGGAGGAGTACTCCTTCCCTGCCTAGGAATCGCTGGGGACTGGCTACCAAACTAACGAAACAACCGCACACCGACGCACCACCTCCATCATTCGAAAGGCATCCACTCTTTCTTCAACAGAAATGCAAATTAATAATACAAAACAAACAAAGAATACATGGTTTCTCAGGCGGCTGCAGGTAACTCCCCACCCCCTTCCTCTTCCCCTTTTGCCAAAGCGGCCAAGGACGTGCCCAACCATCCCCAGCCTCAGGCAAGCTGTCTCCCACCTTGGGGATTCCCCGAGCACCCGGAAAAAGATGCGCTGATTCCTGCAGCGCATAAATGTTCCAGCATTCCCCTGCAGCCGGCCTGAAATGGACCAAACATACCGGATCACCCCCCGACGGCCCGAGACCGTGCTCTTCTCCCTTCCGCCAACTTAAAACAACCATCCCCATCCTCAGGCAAGCCGTCACCCACCTCCAGGATGCCCAGAACCCCAGCCCAATGCAAAAAGATGGCGCTGCTTCCAACAGCACATTTCTCTTCCAGCATTCCCCTACAGCAGCCCTGAAACTGCCAAAAAATACCGACAGACAAAGAACATGCTCCTCTACCTTCCGCCCATCTAAAACAACACTGCTGCCTCAGCACAACACAAAAAAAAAACATAGAAAAAAAAAACAACACTCAACAAAGGCTGACCCCCCTACAACCACATTTACATTTCACCAACAGAAAGACCCCCCTCCACAAACCTCCTTGACAGACAAAACCACACACACACAATACAACAGAAACACACCCTCAAAGCCACACACCAATCCAACCCACTTTGCCAGCACAGCACAGCACAGCACATCCCCCAACCCCCAAGCAAAAAACAAAACAAAACAAAGACACACATCAACAACCTGCACACACACCGCACCCTCACACCCTCACACACACACACAAAATAACTCTGTGACACATACATACACACACACACACACAAAAAAAACCACATGCTAGCGCCCGTTTCATTGGTTTCGGAAACGGGCCTTTTTTTACTAGTTTCTATATAGTTAGTGAGAAACTGAAGGAGGTGTGAGAAACAGAGCATTTAAACTTATGTGATAGCTGACATTCTAATGGTAGTCCAGAAGAGTTGTCTATAAAAGGAGATACAAAGAATATTATTGATTTGAGCCTGATACTGTTGCAACATTTTGTGATAACACTGACATAGCTATTTATATATTAATGTAAGACCTTTTTGCTAGCAAACTGTTTTACTTAGTTAGAGATCTCAATAGTTTAATCTGTTTTATCAACGCAAATAAATAATTCTTAAACATCAAAGTTGCATCTAGCTGGTGTGAACTCACTTCAAAAACAGAACCACCCCAGCAATGACAAAAAAAACATTAAAAATAAGCAAAGATGGGATTCCTTCTTCCACCACTAGGGGCTCCCAAATAGTTATACGGTATATCTAAATAGCTCTCTCTCCCTCTGTGAAGGGAGAGAGAGAGAGAGAGAGAGAGAGAGAGAGAGAGAGCCTTTCATATTCCTAGTTAAAAGACATGGATCAATACCAAAGACTCTTAAAGTCAGATTTTGGAACTTGAGATATTAGTTTATATGGAGAAACTTATGTGATGGAATCAGGCATTCTTAGCAAAAAAAAAAATGTTGGTTTTGAAGCTATGTGATTCAGCAGAACAGGGATATTTATGTTCTAGCTTTTTATCTTCCGTACCTCTTAGAAGCTTCTAAACCACATCTCTCTGAAAGCAAACTAAAGGAAAGTATCAAAAAGCAATTTGTGAACTGTCAAATTTCTAAAGGTTCTCTTGGCAAAATTCATCAACTGTTGTGTAATCAGAGTAGACAGATTTCTCTTTTACATTGTCCCAATGTCCTTAGCAGACAGTTCATAATGCAGCAGAAGCACTGGCCTATGTCACCCTTTTGTATCCTAAATTATGTGGCAGATGGGCTCAGGAATGCAGTGGTAATAATGATACATATACAGTAATAGAGTTGCCAGACTGCGTAGGCCATCAAGTATCTTCTTAATAAAGCAAAATGTAACGTGGAACACAGGCTGTATTATTAATATTGTTATTATTAAATATGACATTTATATCCCACATTATCCCAAAAATAGGCTCGAGTTCAATGTGGTTTACAGATTAGATTAAAATACAGAGTATAGAGTACAACAGTATTGAAATAGTATATTATAGTGGCTAAGAATTACAGAATATCTGTACATATTTGATGGATTCATAAATGAACTGCTAATATTGTACATACTGATAGTCACAATACATAATAAGAACAGAAAACTAGAATTGTCAGCTGTTTGTTACAGTATAGACTAATGCAATGAATTGGGATTTCAGCAGTTTATGGAATTAATAGCACTACTTGACATACACAGTACTGTACACATTATATGCAGGTACTTTCTCTGTCCCAAGAGAACTCACAATCTAAGTTTTTGTACCTGGGGCAATGGAGGGTTAAATGACTTGCCCTAAGTCATAAGAAGTTGCAGTGGGAATCAAAGCCAGGCTACCAGGATCAAAGCCTACTGCGCTAACCATTAGGCCACTCCTAGCAGATCTAGGATGAGAATTCCAACATTTGGTTCCAATATAAGTGAAATCAGCAGCTAGACCTGATTTGTATACTGTTTTTAAAGTTTGATGGACGAAGTAAAAGAGAGGCTTTGGTTTCAAGTGAGGCTTTATGTGAAGATATCTCTATTACATGTTTCATATAATCTGGAGTCAGTCCATGAAGGATTTGATAAATGAAGGTACACAGCTTGAATGAGACTCTGGCTTTAATAGGGGAACAATGTAATTTCATTAATAACGGAGTGGCTTGCTCAAAACGAGGATGTTTGAAGATAAAACATAACCTGTATTTGTTATCAACCGACTGGCGAACGCCTTTACGGTACTATGTAAGCCACATTGAGCCTGCAAATAGGTGGGAAAATGTGGGGTACAAATGTAACAAATAAATAAATAAATAAATAAAATAAAAATGAGCAGCTGTGTTTTGTACAGTTTGGAGTCTTTTAAAGTCCTGCTCTTTACTCCATGAATAAATAGCGTTGAAGTAATCTATCTGGGAGAGAACTAGAGATTAAACTAGTAGTCTTAAAGTTCCAGCTGCAAAGTAGGGTCTGACGTGTTTTAACTTCCAGAGGGTTGTGAATAACTTGGCTATGGCATTATTCTTAGAGATGTTACCTGTCCTGTCAGATCGTTTTGATGGATACACAGAATAGTGATTGTCTGCTGTTTTCTGGGCTGCAGGAGCAGAAAATCGAAATAAACCATGCTCAAGAATCATTTCAAGCTGGAGGGGGGAGGAAGGGTTCAGCACAAAAAATGGGCTTCAAAATTTGTAAACTGGCAGAAGAATGTGCATTATTTTTTGAGTTAACAATGACTATTACTTTTTATAGATTACATCTTACTCTTAAGGATGTGTAGTTGATAATAGGCATCTATGAGTCAATATTCACAAGGAGTTATATGTAATTTTCAAAGGCACTGTGGGGTAATTGTATATAGTAGGTGCTAAAGTTACTAAGGGGCCCTTTTACTAAGGTGCACTAACAGATTTAGTGCACACTAATGAATTAGTGTGTTTTAAGTGCCATGTAGCCCATAGGTATACAATGGGCTGTGTGGCATTTAGCAAACACTAATTGTTAGCATGCTAAATCAATTAGCACACCATACTAAAAGGACCCCTAAATAATAAGAATACTGGCATACACAAGTTTGTGTGCACATACAAGCGTAAATGCCGATATGATGCCTAAGTACTATTCTGTTTGCAGGTGTATGTACACACGGGTGGAGTCTGGATGGTATGTGGGCAGGGCACACTGTTACATGTATAATTTATAGACTACCAGGTCTTAATTTGTACACAAAAAGGAAGTGGAACTAGGGGTGGGACCAGGGCTGGAAGTGAACTTAAACCTATATGCACAATACTTCACTGGTGGATAAAAAGGAAGCTGGTATATACACATATTTGAAAAATTCATATTTTTAACAAAAAATGCTAAAGAATATCACCAACAGTAGTACACATTTTCAACATTATGAACCAGGGGCGTAGCTACGGGTGGGCCTGGATGGGCCCAGGCCCACCCAGTTTCGTCTCAGGCCCATCCTCACCTTCTCCCACCTCCGCCGTAGCGCTGCCTCCTCTCCTGCACTTCGCGGTGTCTGTCTCCCACCCTCACAGCAGCGCTTTCAATTTGCTATCAGCGCTGCCTGCCTGACAGCTGACAGACGCGACGCGACGTCCTCCTGCTCCGGGGCCTTCCCTCTGCCGCGTTGATTCAACTTCATGTTTACGCAGGGTGGATTGCACGCGGCAGAGGGAAGGTCCCGGAGCAGGACGTCGTCGCGCCGCGTCTGTCAGCTGTCAGGCAGTGGGAGACGGAGACCATGAAGTGCAGGAGACGAGTCAGCGCCACGGTGGGAGAAGGTGAGTGGAGGCAGCGTTGATAACTTTAAAGGTGCTGTGCGCTGCGGGGGGGGGGGGGGGTTTGGGGTTGTAGTGCCCACCCATCCAACCCGCTGGCCCACCCAAAAATTGTCTTCTGGCTACGCCACTGTTATGAACAAAATCTTGGACTAATCAGAGTTTTTTTTCAGCATTTATACATTTAATAATACCACAGTCACAACCAGCATTGCTCCATAGGATTACATAGATCCAATACAGATGCTCCTTCCGATTAGATGGGGCACCAATAGAGAGGATCTCCAACCACTTTACTCAACCTGTATAAACCTTAGCATGAATCTTGTGACATGTAATTGTAGTTCAATGGAGTTTGCATGTATGCTTTTCCAGCAATCTCAAGAGCGGTGGTGTATCCATCCAAGGTGTGTGTGTTGCATGCGCACCTTTCCCTTTCTGGCCTGACCACGCTACGATCTCATAATTTCCTCCCTCCCCATGCCTTAAAATCACAACCACTCTTTACCTGGGCATTGTCAGCAGCACCTATAGGCTGTCTGCTGCTTGTGGCCTACACTGGGTCTTTCTCGCTGAACCATCTCGCCCCTTCTGATACAACTTCCTGTTTTCCGAAGGGTGGGATGGTTCAGAGAGAAAGCCCCAGTGCAGGCCACAGGCAACCCATGAGTGTGACTGCTGTTGGCCTGCCCGGGTGAAGACTGGAGGTGATTATAAGGTGCAAGATGATGGAGGGAATTACCAGATCTATGTAAGGCCGGGGCGGGAAGGGAAGGGAAGGGAGACATGCAGTGGGAGGGAGAAGGGAGAGAAATATAGATGCACCCTTTGTCAAACATTCCTGGCTACACCACTGCTCCAGAGCAGGGGCGTATCTGAGGTTCGGCGGTAGGGGGGGCAGGGGCTAGAGTGAGGAGGCACATTATAACCCCCCCCCGGCCGCCGCCCCCTCACCGCCGTTAACCCTCCCCCACCGCCGTTAACCCTCCCCCACCTACCGCCAACCCTTCCCCGCCTACCGCGGTCACCTACTCCCGAGGTCCGCTCCTGCCGGTTTTTTAAAATATTACTTCAGCTGGCGGGGGACCCCAACCCCCGCCAGCCCAGCCGAGGTCTTTAACTTTTTCATCCTCGTGCTGTTAAACCTGCAATGCATCCTTCTAGTTGGACGGAGTTTGACGTCGCAGCACGTTGTACGTGCAGTACGTCAACGTGCTGCGACGTCAAACTCCGTCCAACTGGAAGGATGCATTGCAGGTTTAACAGCACGAGGATAAAAAAGTTAAAGACCTCGGCTGGGCTGGCGGGGGTTGGGGTCCCCCGCCAGCTGAAGTAACATTTAAAAAAAACGGCAGGAGCGGACCTCGGGGGTAGGTGACCGCGGTAGGCGGGGAAAGGGTTGGCGGTAGGCGGGGAGGGTTAACGGCGGTAGGGGGGTCCAGGGCGAAATCTGCAGGGGCCCAGGCCCCTGTGGCCCCACGCAGATACGCCCCTGCTCCAGAGTACTACCAAGAAAGAAGTATGTCTTAGCCAATCTAATTTCACTAAAGTGTTATATCACTGATAGTCAAGGAGAAGGTCTGCAGTGGTCTTGCTGTCTTTTGTACTTTCTAGAATGCAGGAGTGATCAGAACCGGGTTAGTACAGATTAATCCTACACAGACATTCAATACTATCAGAATATCATGTCTTTTTCATACATGCAAAATATAGATAGATTCTCACTAATTATAGAATAAGTAACTGACACAGAATGCCTAGCACTCACCTAGGGTTAACCCTGCGGCCACTTAAAGGGTCTACCCTCAGCACTGCTCAAGTCTGCCTGCACTTGCTTCTTGCTATCTACACTAGCACCCTCCTCCCACCAACTGGATCCCACATGCCGCTGGGTGAGTCTCTCACTCACAAGTTATTCCCCGGTGATTTCCAGGACACTGGGGCCACACACTCAGGGGTCTCACAGTTCCTGGAAAGCATCCACAGACCCAACACACAAACCACCAGGATTCTTAGTCAGTCCAGGACAACAGAGAAAATAAACTAACAGGTTTATTGTCACAGTAGAACAGTGCACGCTTGAAAAACCGGATGAAAAAGTACAGCAAGCAATAACAGATAACTAAAAAAAAGATCAACATTAAAACTATCTAACACTTGTTACTACCTGAGTAGCACTTGCTCAGAAGTCTTGAACAGGGTCTCAGGACAGAGATGTTTCTCCTCTGTACTCCCAAGCTGAGACTGGGGAAATTGCAGTACCTTCTGGCTAGCTTTGAACTCCAGGGCCAATCAGAGCCCAGGGCACCAACTTTGAAAACATCTGGCCAATGGTACTGCAGATTGCCTTTCACCAAGCTTAGGGGGTCCTTTTCTAAAGCTTAACTTGAGTTATCTGCAGCAGGGCCCATAGGAATAACATGGATCCTGCTGCAGATAACTTGAGCTAAGCTTTAGTAAAAGACCCCTTAATCTGGAAAAGAAAAATTCTTTTTCTGCAACAGCTTTAAAACACAAAACAAACGCCATCTACTGGCCAATTAGGAGAAATACACTTCGTGAAACAATACAGTTCACAGGCTTCAAAACCTATGGTTTCATCACAGTAACCATAAACTAAAAATAGAAATAGGTAGACAAAAATTAAACTAAACCATCAAGAAGCCAGACTCTATAACAGTACAATACCAGAGAAAGACAAACAATGATGTATGCCCCCCCCCCCCCCCCGTACTGTGCAAAATATAAAGACAGCAGATGTAAATTTCAAAAACTGTCATATTCCAATCACGACATTAAAAATTAATTATTAAAAGAAAAAAAAAAGGAAAAATAATGTGATTCCTTTTCATTGGATGGTGGTGGTGGTGGGGAGTGGGGGGGGGGGGGGGGGGCAGCAGTATACTGTCCTGATTTGAGGAAGGAGGTTTTGGCCTCTAAAGCTAGTCCAAAATTTATTAAGTTAGCCTAATAAAAAGGAATCACCTTATTTTCCACTTTTTTCTTTTATTTATTAACCTTAAAAGTGGACTTAAACACTACCACATTACTTTATCCTAAATTAAAAAGACATTTCTTTTTTTTACTTTTGTGGTCTGATCATTTAATTGTTCTAATTATGTTGGTCCCAATCTCTGGCTACTGCTTCCTGTCTCCTTTTAACTCTTTCCAAGGGTCTTCTATCCATTTGTCATTTTTCACTCTCTTCCTGTCTTCTTTACCTTCTCCACTACAGCTCCAACATTAATCTTTCTCTTTCAGATACCTTCCATTGTTTTCCTTCTTCTCTGTCCAGATTTCATTTACTCTTACTACTCAGTCTCCAGTTTCCCTCTTTTTATTGCACCCACCTACACTTTCCACCTCTTTCTCTCACCCTGGCCCTCCCATTCTCTAATTTTTCCCCAGTTTTAACCAACTCTCTACCCCACTCCAATATCCAGCATCTCCTTTTTTAACTCTCTCTTCCTACTTCCCCAGTTTTTCACCAACTCTCCCCACTCCCACTATCCAGCAATTCCTCTTTAAACTCTCTCTTCCTCCCCCACCTCTTCTTCCTGCCCCACCACCTGTCCGGCATCCAGCATTGCCCCTGTCTGGATGTCTCTCACCCCTGCATGCATCATTGCCCCATCTCTCTCTCCATTCAATCCAGCATTGCTCCAACTCTCTCTCCCCCCCCTCCTGTGCAGTATTACCCTTGTGTTCTCTTCATCCTATCCAGCTTTGCCTCTATCTTTCTCCTGTTTAACCTGGGATTAATAGCATGGAATGTTGCTACTATTTGGGCTTCTGCCAGGTACTTTTGACCTGGATTGGCTACTGTTGGAAACAGAATACTGGCCTGGATGGACTATTGGTCTGACCTTGTATGACTATTCTTATATTCAGTATTGCCCCCCCTCTGTCTTACTCTCACTCTTCCCCATCATCCAGCATGGCTCCTGTCTGTTTTTTCCTTCCCATCCACTATTGCCCCATCTCACTCTCCCCCTACTATGCAGCATTGTCCTGCCTCTCTCCTGAAAAATACAGCAATGCCTTCATCTGTCTGTCTCTCTCCCCCCCCCCCCTTTCCCATCCAGTATTGCCCTTTACCCGTGGCTGAACACCTCAAGCTCACAGTTCACCTCACCTCTGAGCACAGAGACAATTACACTAACCTCGTCTCAAAGTTCTAAACTATGGAAAGGAAGGGAAACTAAAAGGATTTTAAGACCCAGTAACCAGACTGATGGTAAGTACAAGTTACTTTTTTTTTTTTTAATTTTAAACCAAATTTGGGGTATAGAAAATGTGGTGTTGTTAACAAAATTGGTTCTTTTGTTGCACAAACATAAATTCAAATAATTTTTCTAGTGGAACATTAACTAGCAGTTATAATCTTTTAACAGGTACAGTAATACACCTTTAGAACAAGTAATCTTATTTTTTTTTTTTACTTCTACTCTATAGTTATAACTTTCTTTTGTACTACATGTCTTAAGAATTGATTATTTGTAATCTATTTTATGTTTTTCAGGTGGAGGAGTGGCCTAGTGGTTAGGGTGGTGGACTTTGGTCCTGAGGAGCTGAGTTCGATTCCTGGCACAGGCAGCTCCTTGTGACTCTGGGCAAGTCACTTAACCCTCCATTGCCTGCCATGAGTGGGAAAGCACAGGGTACAAATGTAACAACAACAAAACCAGTCTCTAGAAAAGGTTGGTTTACTGAACCAAATAATTTCTCAATGTCCTTTCCTTGGCTGTACATGGAGGTGCAGACTTGTGCTTCTTTTCTTCACCCTGATTAACTATTGGAGCTGAGGTTCTTCTCTTCCAGCTTTGGAACCTACTGCTTTGCACTTCAAACAAATCAACAAAAAAAGACTTTCTTCCTGCCTAACATCAGGAACAACTCTAGCTGGTGCACAGGGATAACTGGGGCTTTCTAGCTGTTAAAATAAATGACAATTTTGCAACCCTAAATAGTTCTCCTATTCTTTTTACTGTGTACCCTAATTAAAGAAGGTTACTCTTCATTGAACACTTCTGTCACAGTGCCCACAGCAACTCGGTCTCTCTAAAAGGGTGCAAACTCCCAACACTGTCACACTAACAAATCTTACACTATACACAGACTGGTTCACTTCAAGCCAAACCCCAGGCCTATAGAGGTTCCTCAAATAAGCCAATAATCTGGTCCAAAACCCCTGAACTGGTAGGCACTCCCACACCATATGACGGTAGGTAGCATCAGGATCTAGAGATGGGAATAACTAGTGAGGTAGCTAAATTTGCTGATGATTCAAAGTTATTCAAAGTAAATACTGATAAAACTAAGTTCTTATACTTGACAATAATCCTGATCCATTGGTAGACCACATAATGGTGGACCAGACCAGGTACTTACTATCCCTTTAATTACGATTTTGGGGATATATATCAAACTCTCTCCCTTGAACCTCAGCTCAATGCTTTGACCAAGAGTGCCTTTTTTCTCTTGAGGAACTTAAGATGTATGTGAACATTTTTCAGATTTGAACAATTTAGCTTATTGATGCAATCCTTGATTTTGTCTAAGTTAGAATATTTTAATCTTATATATTTGGGTGCACCCAGACAATCTATCAGAAAATTACAAACAATTCAAAATACCATGGGAAGATTGCTTTTTTTCTTTGCAGAAGTGTAAAAGTTCTTCAAGTTTTTTTTTTTTTGGATTTCATTGGCTATCTGTAGAGGCAAGTATTCTGTTTAAATTTTCTTCTCTGTTGTATAAGATCCTTAATGGTGAGTGTCTGGCTTACCATAGGGTTAGAAGGTCTTGCCATAATTCCTATTTTGTCTCTCCCTCATTCAGGGGAGTAAAGAGATTTAAATTGTATGATAGACTTCTTGCTGTCCAAGTACCAAAGACGTGGAAACGTTTGCATCCCTGTTTTAATTCTCAGTTAATTTTTTTCTTATTTAAGAGACATTTAAAGACCTTGCTTCTTAAGAGATTTGTACAATATAGATTTCCAAGAGATTACCTTGGTTTCCTTTAATTGATGTAAACCGCTTAGAACGTGGTGGTAGCAGTGGTATAGAAGTATACTGTAATGTAATATAAAAATAAAAGTCCATAAGCCATTATTAAGATGGACTTGGGAAAATCCACTGCTTATTCCTAGGATACTGCCAAACCACTTTGGCCCAACTCTGTTTTACTGTTTGGGATCTTGCCACTGCTTGCCCTGGGATTGGTAACATGGAATGTTGCTACTTGTAACCTGGATTGGCCACTGTTGGAAACAGGTTACCGGGCTTGATGGACCTTTGGTCTGTCCCAGTAGGGCAAAGCTTATGTTCATATGTAAGGTACTTGTATACCTGCCACATTTAGATGCCCACATTTATGCCAGTTCTTTGGCTGGTATATGATCATTATGTGTGCTGGTACAGGGTTAAGCTAGTATTCTATGACTAGGTGCCTAGGTTCTGCTACAGAATAGATTCCTACCACCCACTCTGAAGGCATCTAAATGGATGTGTCCAGTTATAGAACTGCCTCCCTAGTGTCTTCATTCCAATTATTAACCCAAGTTTGATCATATTATAATTACTGTTGCCAAGTGGCCCCAGCAAACTCTTGCACTAAATCCTGCATTCCACTGAGTACTAGATCTAAAAGTACTCCCCACTCTCTTGTTTCCTTGATCAGCCATTCAATGAAGCAGTCATTTATTTTATCTAGGAATTTTACCTCCTTGAAATTACCTCAATATTGCCTGGATAAATATTGTACTAGGAAACACTATGAGGGTAAAGTTCGTAGAAGAAATAAATGGTTAATTTCAACTCCACTTATCCTAGAGGTACCAAGTTAACCAGTTACAGGTTGGAGATTTAGGGACGACCTTGGATTGGAGCACTATGGGACTTGCAACACTGATTTCAATGGGCAGGATTAGGCACTGCTTTGGGATGTAAGTTCTCAACAGAAATCAAACAAAATAAAACATGGAAAAGAAAATAAGATGATACCTTTTTTATTGGACATAACTTAATACATTTCTTGATTAGCTTTCGAAGGTTGCCCTTCTTCCTCAGATCGGAAATAAGCAAATGTGGTAGCAGATAGTATATATGAGAGAAACATCAAAGCATTACTTTGACAGTCTGACAGAGTGGGAGGGTGGGGGTATGCATGGGGACATCAAAGCATTTCATTGATATTCTAACAGGATGGGTGTTGGTAGGTGAGAGGAGGGTAATAAACAGAGAAATAAACAGAGAAATACAGCTTTATGTTTTATAATGGGTTAGAAAACCCAGATCCTTATTAAGTCCCGTTTGTTGGGTGTCAAAATAGTTCCAAACTAGGACCAGTGAAAGAGTCCCCATCCTGGAACTGGGTAACTTGGCATCTCTGCTATCCTTGTGTTATACAATCTTGATTGCTTTTCAGCAGCGGTGGTCAGACATAGGACATTGCAGAAGCAGCTTTAGCTGTTAACAGCACTGAGTACAGCATTTTCTTTTATTGGGCCATTTGACTTAATTGCATATTGAACTGTGGTAGATGTCAGGTGCAATTCCTGCTAATCTCCAACATGCATCAGTAAGAAGAAATAATTACTTTGTCTCCTTATATGCCTACAGAAGATTTTCTGCCAAATGCTTTCTTCTTGCCTCAGGAGGATGACTTTAATGCTATTTGAATGTCCATATTGCTGTACTATTGAGTATATATGCACATTTCATATTTTCTTTAATAGTGCTACGACTTCAGGATTAAAATTAGCAACTGCAGCACTTTGTTGCTACAATGTGTGAACCTCGTTATACATCATATGCTAATATAGAATAATACAAAAATAATGTATCGCTGTTTATGAAACAATAAAAATGTTTTAAAAATCCCTCTATTTCTCATAGTTTGTGAAATTCTGTGTAACACAGCACTTGGGATATGATTTACTAAGATTTTTCTCTCATTCCATGTGTATGGGAAAAGTCTTTGCTGAATCAGCCCCTTAGAGGTAAATGTACAGTCATCTCTCTCTTTGCCTCCTCTTTTTCTCTCTCTCTTTCTTCTCTTGCAGCCAGAACAGAAAGATGCCTCATGTTAGGAAAGTATATCATTCTATGAGTTGTGGACTTGTCAACATCATGTAATTTTGTATTTAATTTAATGTAGGGGAGAAGTTACATAAGTAATGCCATACTGGGAAAGACCAAAGGTCCATCAAGTCCAGCATCCTGTTTCCAACAGTGGCCAATCCAGGTCACAAATACTTGGCAAGATCCCAAAAAAGTACAAAACATTCTATACTGCTTATCCCAGAAATAGTGGATTTTCCCCAAGTCCATTTAATAATGGTCTATGGACTTTTTCTTTAGGAAGCCATACAAACCTTTTTAAACTCCGCTAAGCTAACCACATTTACCACATTCTCTGCCAACGAATTCCAGAGTTTAATTACACGTTGAGTGAAGAAACCTTTTCTCTGATTCGTTTTAAACTTACTACATTGTAACTTCATTACATGCCCCCTAGTCCTAGTATTTTTGGAAAGCGTAAACAGACGCTTCACATCTACCTGTTCAACTCCACTCATTATTTTATAGACCTCTATCATATCTCCCCTCAGCCACCTTTTCTCCAAGCTGAAGAGCCCTAGCCACTTTAGCCTTTCCTCATAGGATGCGGCGACCAGAATTGAACACAATATTCAAGGTGCGGTCGCACCATGGTGCGATACAAAGGCATTATGATATCCCCATTTTTGTTTTTCATTCCTTTCCTAATAATACCTAACATTCTATTTGCTTTCTTAGCCATAGCAGCACACTGAGCAGAAGGTTTAAACGTGTCATCAATGACGACACCTAGATCCCTTTCTTGGTCTGTGACTCCTAACGTGGAACCTTGCATGCATCACTTTACACTTGCTCATCTGCCATTTAGATGCCCAGTCTCCCAGTCTCGTAAGGTCCTCTTGTAATTGTTCACAATCCTCCCGCGATTTAATTACTTTACATAACTATCCTGCTTATTTTCGAAAGAGAAAAATGCCTATATTTCGACCCAAATCGGGAGATGGGCGTTTTTCTCGCAAAGGCGCCCAAATCGGTATAATCGAAAGCCGATTTTGGGTGTTTCCAACTGCACTCTGTCGCGGAAACGAATAAAGTTGACGGGGCGTGTTGGAGGTGTGGTGAAGGCGGGAATGGGGCGTGGTTATCAGCCGAGGAGAGATGGGCATCTTTAGCTGATAATCGAAAAAAAAGGCGTTTTTGCCGTGATTTGGGGTCACTTTTTTTGGACCCTTTTTTTTCACGAACAAGTCCCAAAAAAGTGCCCCAACTGCCCAGATGACCACTGGAGGGAATCGGGGATGACCTCCCTGGACTCCCCCAGTGGTCAGTAAACCCCTCCCACCAAAAAAACCCCCACTTTAAAAACTTTTTTTCCAGCCTCTATGCCAGCCTCAAATGCCGTACCCACCTCCATGACAGCAGAATGTGTTCTATCCTGTGACAGTCTTTCCCTGGGTCAGATGTGGCTCTCGGGTGCAGTACAGGGTCACATCAGCATTGCATTATGGTGGGTGTAGGGTATTGGGCTCCGTGATTTCATTAGATTGTGTTACAGTCTCACGATGTTGGTAGTTGGTAGGCTCTTCTCCCATGGTGCTTTTCCCCCTGCCTACTGGGTCAGAGTGTGTCCAGTTTTGTTTCCGGTAGTCCATGAGGTAGTGGCCATTTTTGTAAGCCAGTTTTAGATCCCTTCCATGTGTTAGCCACGTTAGAGAACTTAGGAGTGGAGGAGTGGCCTAGTGGTTAGGGTGGTGGACTTTGGTCCTGGGGAACTGAGTTTGATTCCCAGCACAGGCAGCTCCTTGTGACTCTGGGCAAGTCACTTAATCCTCCATTGCCCCATGTAAGCCGCATTGAGCCTGCCATGAGTGGGAAAAGCGCAGGGTACAAATAAAATAAATAATAAATAGTTCTTACCTTGAATGTGGCTAAAAGAGGGCATTGTACAGCATTCTGCCAGCTCTGACCTACTGCTAATCTCACTACCATGGAGACTCGTTGCCAGTGTGGCACAACCTCTGATCTGCAGTTAACTGTGAGTAAACGTGCTTATTCCAACAAAGGACATTTTCAGAGAGATTAGTCTTCAGGTGTAAACTGCTGTGCCAATGTTATACAGCAGCAACAAGTCCTAGAGGCCTGCGTGTATGCAGGTCCCTGGAGCACTTTTAGTGGGTACCGCAGTGCACTTCAGCCAGGTGGACCCAGGCCCATCCCCCCTACCTGTAACACTTGTGCTGGTAAATGGGAGGCCTCCAAAACCCACTGTACCCACATGCAGGTGCCCCCTTCACCCCTAAGATCTATGGTAGTGTTGTACATTTGTGGGAAGTGAGTTTTGGGGGAGGGGGGTTGGGAGCTCAGCACCTGTGGTAAGGGAGCTATGCATGTGGGAACTTTTTCTGAAGTCTACCGCACTGACCTAGGGTGCCCAGTTGGTGTCCTGGCATATCAGGGGGGCCAGTGTACTACGAATCCTGGCCCCTCCCACGACCAAATGGCTCGGATTAGGACGTTTTTGAGCTGGGCGTTTTTAGTTTCCATTATCGCTAAAAAAAACGTCCATTTTTTTCGAAAATACGCTTCGGCCCTCACCTTCACGGACCCGTTCTCGGAAATAAACGCCCATGGAGATAGGCGTTTCCATTCGATTATGCCCCTCCACATTTCATCAGCAAATTTAATTACCTCACTAGTTACTCCCATCTCTAGGTCATTTATAAATATGTTAAAAAGCGGTCCCAGCACAGACCCCTGGGGAACTCCACTAACTACCCTTCTCCATTCAGAATACTGTCCATTTAATCCTGCTCTCTGTTGTCTATCTTTTAACTAGTTTTAAATCCACAATAGAACACTACCTCCTATCCCATGACTCTCCAATTTCCTCTGAAGTCTTTCATGAGGTACTTTGTCAAACGCCTTCTGAAAATCCAGATACACAATATCAACTGGTTCACCTTTATCCACATGTTTGTTCACCCCTTCAAAGAAATGTAGTAGATTTACAACTGGAGTCACCAACCTGCAGTATCTCTGTATCGTTGGTTGCTGACAAATACTGTTTGCAAGCCACCTCACAAGCAGCGTTAGTCCGTCGGTCTGGGAGCATCGGGCCACCAAGCTATGGCCTGATGCTTCCAGGCTGTCTCTTAAAAGGGCAGCACCTGTTTTAGAAACCGGAAAGATGCCCCCTAGTGGTAGTACTATGAGAAGTCACCAATGCCATTTTGGATCATGGTGCTGGAAGGGCAGGAGCAGCTAGGGATCGCTCCTGCCCATCCCCTACACCAGGAAGAGTGGGTGAGAAGGAGCCATGAGGGGGGAGGGGGAGGGAGAGTGGGGATGAGATGGACCTTCTGGATGGGGGGCATAGACTCTTTTTTGTATTTGGGGGCTTTGATTGGAGGGTCTGTGCAGCAGACATTTTCTATAACAGGTGCTGCCCCTTTTAGAGACAGCCTAATGCTCCTGGATGGTAAAGTAGCCCCAGCCTTTTGCTATACTTGGTGCAAGCCATAGTATAGTATAGGGGCGTAGCTGCTATGGGGCCACAGGGGCCTGGACCCCCCTGCCGATGCCCCTCTCAACCCCCCCCCGCCAAACCGCCGTCGCCGTCTGTACCTTTGCTGGTGGGGGACCCCAAGCCCCGCCAGCCGAAGTCTTCTTCCTGCGTTTGGTTTCTTCTGAGTCTGACGTCCTGCTGCACGTACAACGTGCAGGACATCAGACTCACAGAAACAGAATGAAGCCCTGCAGATCGCAAGACTTTGTTCTCTTTCTGTGAGTCTAACGTCCTGCACGTTGTACGTGCAGCAGGATGTCAGACTCAGAAGAAACCAAACGCAGGAAGAAGACTTTGGCTGGTGGGGGTTGGGTCCCCAGCCAGCAAAGGTACAGACGGCAACGGATGGCGGGCGGGTCGAGAAGGGGGGGGGGGAACTTGTTGGAGGTGGTGCTGGCGGTGGCAGGGGATGCTGGCGATGGCGGCGGAGGGGTCAGCGGCGCCGGGGGGGGGGGGGGGGGGGGGGGGCTAAAATGTGCCCCCCTCACCTCGGCTCTGGCCCCCCCTACCACTGAAGTCCAGATACGCCCATGGTATAGTACTTATATAGTAATGAGCTGATTTATATGCATTTGCATGTTTTTCTTCTCATTGCTATATAATCCAGTGACTTGACTATCACTGTGTTAGGGCAAGACAAACTGCATTAGTGCCCTTAAAGTCATGTTAAGGGGCAAATAATGTGGGCTATTGCCATAACACACCTTATAACTTCCCCTGTTAATTAGATTGTCTTTACTGCTTTCAAAGAAAATTGTCCGTCAAAGCAGTTTATATCAGTAAGTAAAAACAAATAAAATTGAAACATAAAGTAGATTCAAAAGCATAATACATTCACATGAAAATCAAGAAAAATAGAGAAGATGTAAGATTAAGATTAAGAACTTCCATCTCTATCAACAGGCATCTCCCCATGATCCCCTCAAGATACTTCTGAAAAGTCAAGCTCATAAAGCTTTACATTTAGACAAAGAATGCTCTTGCAGCGAATACAAGGGTAGGGAATTAAAAAAGAAGGCTCAAGAAAAGCAAACATGATTGACGTGTGGTTTTGCTGCAGAAGAAACAGTTAACAGAGAAGCTTGCGATCGCAGCTCCTTTTGACCTTGGGCAAGTCCATTGTACCCTCCATTGCCCCGGGTACATATAACACTTACCCCCACTTAGCCGTGCTAGCGACTGCCCTGCGCTAATGCCACATATGAATATGCTGTGAATGCTGTGATGGTATTGCCACAGGGCAGCTGCTAGCACGGCTTAGTAAACGGGGGGAGGGGTTGTTAGATTGTGAGCCCACCTGGGACAGAAATTACCTCTACAAAAATGCCTGTGTGTGAACTGCTTTGGTATAGGTGGTATATAAGTAGTGAAAATTAACTAAAAATAAATAAAATGATCAGAGGATATGGGAGGAGGCGTGGAGGGGCATAATTGAACGGGGCGCCCAAGTTTTCATGAGGGTGCCCCCACAGGATGGCCCCTTGAAGGGGCGGGGAAACCGCTATTATCAAAACAAGATGGGCGTCCATCTTTTGTTTCGATAATATGGATGGGGGACGCCCAAATCTCAAAATTTAGGTTGACCTTAGAGATGGTCGTCCCTGGTTTTCGGTGATAATGGAAACCGAGGACACCCATCTCAAAAATGACCAAATCCAAGCCATTTGGTCGTGGGAGGAGCCAGCATTTGTAGTGCACTGGTCCCCCTCACATGCCAGGACACCAACCGGGCACCCTAGGGGGCACTGCAGTGGACTTCACAAATTGCTCCCAGGTACACAGATCCCTTACCTTGGGTGCTGAGCCCCCCAAACCCCACAACTGTACACCACTACCATAGCCCTAAGTGGTGAAGGGGGGCACCTACATATGGGTACAGTAGGTTTCAGGTGGGTTTTGAAGGGCTCACATTTACCAGCACAAGTGTGACAGGTAGGGGGGGATGGGCCTGGGTCCGCCTGGCTGAAGTGCTCCAAGGACCTGCATACTGCTGTCATGGAGCTGGGTATGACATTTGAGGCTGGCATAAAGGCTGGCAAAAAAAAAATAGGGTGGGAGGGGGTTGGTGACCACTGGGGGAGTAAGGGGAGGTCATCCCCAATTCCCTCCAGTGGTCATCTGGTCAGTTTGGGCAACTTTTTGAGGCTTAGTTGTGGAAAAAAATGGACCAAGTAAAGTCGACCAAATGCTTGTCAGGGACGCCCTTCTTTTTTCCATTATCAGCCGAGGACACCCATCTCATAAGCATGCCCCAGTCCTGCCTTCGCTACGCCTCCGACATGCCCCTGTGAACTTTGGTCGTCCCTGCAACGGACTGCAGTTGAGGGCGCCCGAAATCGGCTTTCGATTATGCCGATTTGGGCAACCCTGAGAGAAGGACGCGCATCTCCTGATTTGAGTCGGAAGATGGGCGCCCTTCTCTTTCGAAAATGCCCCTGATAATGGACTAACTGGTAAGCTAAATAAGCAGGGTGTTCAGAATGTAATGTAAGGCCCAGTGAGTAAGAATCATAATTTTATGCATAATATAAAGAAAGGAAACCCCTGGATGCCAGCACTGAACAACTAGAAGAGAAACGTGATCATATTTTCTCATCAATATCTTGATGATAATATCAATTATAATCAATAAAGCAATATTCTAGGTATACCGTTAAATAAGGCATTGCAAAAGAAAGTTGTAGACTGTAAGAAAGTATTCAGATTGCATGTCATTAGATAGGATTATATGGTTTGGATTCTCCATAATGTAATAGAGCATGATTTCACTACTGAAAAGGTTTGTGATTAAATGTCAAACCAGAATCTAAATGTGTACCCAGGGTGTGAACTTCAAGACTAATGATAAGCCTTTTTTCCCCACTTAAGTTTTATGGAATTGACCATGGGACATTTATCACAATTTGCTAAATACATGAAAATGTCTAAACGATTCATTATTCTTCAATACAGCGATCATTAAGGTATTTGAATAAGTACTTATGGTAATACTTATTGCACTAATGATAACATCATTTATTGTGTCTTAGCAAGTGCAGTAACTGGTTGGTACATAGTATAGAGCATTTGCCAAATGGTAACGCTTTTATCATATAAACGCCCTATCATATTTTAATTTATCTACTGCTTGGGATAAGATAAAATGATTTTTTCCCATATTGTCTGACTTTTGAAAAGAAATAATCTTACTGTAAGTTTACTTTTAGTAGAAAGTGATTCAAAAGTTTGCTTTCACTATCTATGAGCCTTTGGAGTGGCCTAGTGGTTAGGGTGGTGGACTTTGGTCCTGAGGAACTGAGCTCAATTCCCACTTCAGGCACAGGCAACTCCTTGTGACTCTGGGCAAGTCACTTAACACTCCATTGCCCCAGGTACAAATAAGTACCTGTATACAATATGTAAGCCAAAAGCACAGGGTACAAATGTAACTAAAATAAAAACAATTTGTTCTGTTTTGATTTCCTATGGGATACCAGTAACACTATAATAACTATCCAAGTATTTCACTATCTACCAAAAGGTTAGAAAATAGTGAAAGCAAACTTTTGAACCACTTTCTACTAAGAGTAAACTCATCAAATATAAATACCTAGTGGAATTCTAAGAATTGAACAATGTCCAGGTGGAAGTATAAGAAGAATCGAAGCAAAATTGACATGTTTAATAGCAGCAAATCACCATGAGGAAGGAGGGCCTATTTAAACTGGGCCCTGGAGGACCAACATCACTGTAAGGAAGACCCTGAGTGAATTACAAAGGAGAATCTGAGCAGTCAGCAGACCCCATTGTACCCAGAGGTCTGGCTAGTACAGCAGATTCAATGCTGAGGATTGAGATCCTGTTAGAGAGAATCAATTTTTTTTTCTGGAAGCTACAGCATTGTCTTCAAACTGAGCATAGGGGAGTGCAGACTACACCTGGAGAAATGGAGGGTTGCAGAGTCTAAGCAAGCAAGAGTAGAGGCTGATCTAAAGATGAATCCAACACTGGGGATAGTGCGAGGAGATTCTTTATTACTGCTGATGCAAAAGGACCCGACACGGTCCATGTTTTGGCATCAGAAAACGCCTACATCAGGAGTCTTGTTAGTATTCCAAGAAATGTTCTGTGTACCCAAAACTGCTCAAAGGTATCAGCCCAAAGAAATATAGTGCAAACCAAACAGCCCAAAGCCTTGCGCTCGAGTGACAAACAAACTCTGCTTTCCCCAGTGGGGTCTGCTGATCACAAAATGAGCCCTTCAGGCTGTTTTGTTTGCACTATATTACTTGGAGCAATTTTGAGTACACAGAACATTCCTTGAAATACTAACAAGACCCCTGATGTAGGTGTTTTGTGATGCTGAAACACTTTTATGTGATCTTATTTATTCAGTGTCCATGGCCGATTAAGTATTGAGCATCAGCATAAGAACATAAGCACTACCATACTGGGAAAAGACCAATGGTCCATCAAGCCCAGCATCCTGTCTCCGACAGTGGCCAATCCAGGCCTCAAGAACCCGGGAACCCGCTCCCCCCCAAAAGAATTTAATAAGGTTCAATGGACGTTTCCCTCAGGAATCTGTCCAAACTCCGTAAGGCCAGCTGCTGTCACTACATTCTCCGGCAACGAGTTCCAGAGTCTAACTACACGCTGAGTAAAGAAAAACTTTCTCCTGTTTGTTTTAAATCTACCATATTCTAGCTTCATCTTGTGTCCCCTGGTTCTATTGTTGTTTGAAAGTGTAAATGAAGCTTCATATCCGTCCGCTCTACTCCGCTCATTATCTTGTAGACTTCTATCATATCACCCCTCAGCCGCCTTTTCTCCAAGCTGAAGAGCCCTAACCTTTTCAGCCTTTCCTCATAGGGAAGTCGTTCCATCCCTTTTATAATTTTCGTTGCCCTTCTCTGCACCTTCTCCAATTCCTTATATCTTTTTGAGATGCGGCGACCAGAACTGGACATAATATTCAAGGTGCGGTCGCATCATGGAGTAATACAACGGCATTATAACATCTGCCAAGTGCTGACTCCACCCCTGGAACATCCCACAAATATCTAGTTTTGCTTTGAGTGCTAATTGGACATTTTCAGTGGCACTAACTGGTTAAGTGCCACTGAGAATGACTGGTTAACCCAGAACAAGCGATTGAACTGGCCAAGAGCCATTTCTGGCTGGTTAAATTGCTTTGAATATCGACTCCTACATCTTCTAGGTTCACCAAGGTTTGTTTTTGTTCTTCTGAATCATCACCTTTAAATATCACTTCTATGAGCTATCTAAAATGTGCCTTTACATGCCATATGCTCATTTTTCATGCATAAATCTGTAATAATAAATGCTAAGTCTCCTAGATGGTTTGCTTTATATTTTTAAAGCTACGCTTTCTTTGGTGACAGAAACCATTGCTAGACCTAACTGACTAGAACAGTAATCCAAGTACTGATGTTACCCTTATTTGTCTTCTGTAATTCTGTTTTCATTGGACACCTGGCATCTCACAGTCAGTTTGACCATATTATCCCTAGTTTGATTAATTTGCACAGGGTATCGGTGGTTTTCCAGGACCAGTTGAAACTATTGACTGTTATTTATTTATTTATTTATTTGTGACATTTATATCCCACATTATCCCAAACAAGTTTGAGTTCAATGTGGCTTACAATAAACAGTATTGGATACATAAAGAATAATGCATAAGAAAGTAATTTGTTGTAAGAATCCAATTTTACAATACAGTATCATAAGCATTCTGAGATAGCTATGGATTTTTTACATTTAGAAAATCTGTTATGAATTTATTTAGGACTTTACAAATGGAGAACCCCTTAAAATTACATGGAGGTGTATTTTCAAAACACTTAGATTTCCAAAGTTACATGGAGGTGTGTTTTCAAAGAACATAGACTTCAAAGTTACGTGCAGGGGCATTTTCAATATATCTAAGTCCGACTTTGGATGTTTTGCAAACAACGTCCAAAATCTGAATAGGAAAGAAGGTCATTTTCAAAAAAGAAAAATGTCTATCTTTTTGTTTTTTTTGTGTGAAAATTCTGTTTTTGAACAAGGTTATCAGCTTTGGACGTTTTGTTTTTTGGCCCATTTTTGAACCCCCCCACTGAATAAGTGCAAAATGTAGAAAACCAAGCCATTGGGATGTAGGAGGAGCCAGCACTTTTAGCACACTGGTCCCCCAGACATCCCAGGAGAGCAATTGGGCACCCTAGAGGGCACTTCTGTGCACTTCATAAAAATGCTCCCAGGTACACATCTCACCTTTGCTCCCTTATCTTGTCCCCTGAGTCACTGTTTCAACCACAAGTGTGACAGGAGGAGAGTGAGATAGGAACCTGAGTCCCCCACTCCATAGTGTACTGCACCGACCACTACACTACTCCAGGGACCTGCATGCTGCTCTAATAGACTTGGCTATAACATCTGAGGGTGTCATCGAGGTTGGTAAGTCATATTTTTATTCACATTTTTTTTGGGGGGTGGGGGGGTTCAATGACCACTGAGGGGGTATTGGGGGATCATCCCTGATTCCCTTCAGTGGTCACCTGGTCATTTAGGGCACCTTTTTGTGCCTTATTTGTTATAAAAACATCTAGCTCAAAACGTCTTAGTTTTAGTTTAGTTTTTTTCCATTATGGCTGAAAAATGTCTAAGTGTTAGGAACAGGGCCGGTCTTAGCAAGTGTGGGGCCCTGTGCAGACCAATTTGGTGGGGCCTCATCCTAGGCCCGCCACAGCCCTAGCCCCGCCCCACCCCAGCTCCACCCCATTGATAAGATTATTCAATTTTTAGAAATTTTTTTATTTATGAAATTTCAAATAAAGACAAATGAAGCTAAACTTGTACAGAAAAACTGATTGAAATAATAAGCACAATGCTATCATGAAACCCCCCCTCCCCAGAAATTATTCAGTTCAAGTCCACTACAATTAGTTGTTCCAATTCTCATAACCCGGGGGGGGGGGGGGTGTCAGAGGTGTGGACACACAATCTCTCTACTGCAAAACACTATACACAAACTTGTGCAAAAACACACTCATAACCTTACCAAACCATAACAGCACTAATTCCAAGGACAGGACGAGCTACAACCTTATGCGTGGAAAGGCAGAACTGTAATTACACCAGGTTCTAAAACACCAATACACTACCTCGTGAAAAAAAACAAAAACAAAAAGGGCTGCAAATACTACATGCTAGCAGGATACTACCCAAAAACCTGAAACTCACAGAAAACTACCCACAATTCATAAAAAAACGGAAAACACATCTTTTCAAGAAGTCTTCCCCCCTGGATCTGCCTAATCCCACACCACCATACATCACGAAAAGTTCAGAAATTTAAAACAATAATATTAACCTCTCTCACAATATACTAATATGTCAACCTAAGCATTTATTGTACTTCTGTATTATGTACTAGACTTCTACAAATCTAAATTTTGTAACCGCCTTTTTAGCAATATGTAAGCCACATTGAACCTGCCATACGATGGGAAAATGTGGGATACAAATGTAATAAATAAATAAATACTGCACCTTGATCACACATGAGAAACACATGACACAACAGATATGAAGGCAAAATACTGAACTGGAAAGTTACCTCAAGAAGTCAGACTCAGCATGCAGCAATACTAGAAAAATTGAAACTTACATGCAAAATATCACAGATGCACATTTCCAAAAGCTGACATATTCCAATTAATAAATTCTGAAGAAAATACTTTTTTCTACCTTTGTTGTCTGATCATTTAGTTTTTCTATTCGTTTTGGTCCCAGTGTCTTCTGTTTTATGCAGTGTCTTCTTTCCATTTGATATTTTTTCTCTTACCATGTCCACCATCCTCCTGTGTCCTTATGTGTCCTGTCTACCATCTGTAGCCCTGTCCCTATCCTTTCTCCAGTTTCAGCATCTGCCTTCCAAATGTTCCAATCCAGCCCTTAAATTCAGCAATTTTCCCTCCATCCATATCCAGCATTTCTCCTCACTTCCCTCCATCCATGTGCATCTACTTTCCTCCCCTCCCCTACATCCATGTCCAGCATTTCTCCTCTCTCCCTTCCCCTCCATCCATGTGCATCTCCTTCCTTTATCTTTCCTTCCTTCCATTCCTGCCCAACATTTCTCCTCTCTTCCCTTCCCTCCCCTCCATGTCCAGCAATTTCTCCTCTCTCCCTGGGTCATGTCTTCCCATCCATTGTCCATACTTGCCCATCGATGCTCCTCTCTCCCCTTCCTTCCTCCATCCATCCATATCCAGCAATTCTCCTCTCTCCCCTTCCTTCCTCCATCCATCCATATCCAGCAATTTTCCTCTCTCCCCTGCCTTCCCCTCCATGCCCAGCAATTTCTCTTCTCTCCCTGGGCCCTGCCCTCTCATCCATGTCCATCCTTGTCCATCGATGCTCCTCTCTCCCCTTCCCTCCTCCATCCATCCATATCCAGCAATTCTCCTCTCTCCCCTGCCTTCCCCTCCATGCCCAGCAATTTCTCTTCTCTCCCATCCATGTCCATCGATGCTCCTCTCTCCCCTTCCCTCCTCTATCCATTCATATCCAGCAATTCTCCTCTCCCCTCTATGTCCAGCAATTTCTCCTCTCTCCCTGGGCCCTACCCTCCATCCATGTCCATTGATGCTCATGTCTCCCCTGCCCTCCTCCATCTATCCATATCCAGCAATTCTCCTCCCTCCCCTCCATGTCCAGCAATTAATCCTCTCTCCCTGGGCCCTCCCATCCATGTCCATCCTTGTCAATGCTCCTCTCTCCCCATCCCTCCCACTCCCATGTCCACCTGCCTGCCCTCATCTCTCTTCTAGTTCAACTATTTAAATTTACCTCGCTCCGCCTCCGACATCTGCGCAGCGTCAGTGAAAGCGCTGCCTGTCTGATGTCTCTCCACCAGCCTTCCCTTGTTCGTTCTCTCAGTGCCCTGCCTTCTTCTGATGTCATTTCCTTGAGGGTGGGACACAGAGGGAATGAACGAGCGAAGGGAAGGCTGGTGGAGAGATGTCAGACAGGCAGCGCTTTCACTGACACTGCGCAGACATTGGAGGCAGAGTGAGGTAAATTTAAAGCACCAGGGATGTAGCGGAGGAGGCTCAGGCTGACTGAGGCGTGCCGCGCGGGGCCCCCTTAAGCGCGAGGCCCTATGCAGCTTCCTCGGTCGCCTTGGCCTAAGACCGGCCCTGGTTAGGAACACCCAAATCCCGCCCTTAACACACCCCCTTGAGATTTGGATGCACTGCAGATGAACAGCATAGAAAAATGTCTGAAAAATAGGTTTCGAAAATACTGAGTTGGATGTTTTTGAGAGAAAAACTGCCAAATGCTGCTTTATGCCACTTTTTAGATTTTTTTCTTTTGAAAATGAGCTCCATAGTAACCTATGGAACTTTTTAAGTCTAAGTGCTTTGAAAATGAGCCCCCTAAGTCCATATCAACCATGAATATGATTATTTGCTACCTAGATTTGTAGGTAGATGGGATATAAAAATGTTATAAATAAATAAAATACATCAGTATTCCTCCTGTTTACTAAGCCACAGGGCAATGCCGACACAGCCCATTCAAAGTGAATGGGCTGAGTCAGCATTAGCACGTGGCATAGTAAATGGGGGGGGGGGGGTATGTAAGTTACGATAAAATAGAGCAAGAACTTTTTGGAAGTATCTGTAGTAACTTGTAACAGCATGATGTCCAACTCAGAACAAGCACGCCCAGATCAATATGCCACCGGTGTTGCTAGTATTTTAGAATAAGATGCTTAATGCTTTCTCAAGGCAAGCCCCATTTAGTTTCAGACTACTCAGTTCTTCACCTCTTACACCAACATTAGCATTAAGTGAAAAACAAGTCGGCATATTGTCCCCTGAGTCTTATTTTTAAGTCCCCTGAAACCACCAATTCAGATAAGTACAAAAATCTTGTTGTTCAAGAATTCATGAAATGTTCTCAAGTATATGCATAAAAAATGGACTGATGATGAGAAAAGGTGGGGATTTTCATTAAACCACTAAACGAGTTGTGGAGTTCCACTTCTGATGGTCCGAAATTACCTTCTTGTGTGAATTGCTTTTGAATTGTTATAACAGCAGTTGTTTATTTATTTATTGCATTTGTATCCCACATTTTCCCACCTTTTTGCGGGCTCAGTGTGGCTTACAATATGAAATGAATGATGGAAATACAATTTGTTACAAATTGGTTATGGATTACATTGTGCAAGAGTTATGCGAGACAATCGAAGTGTCGTTAAGGAATGTAACAATGGAACACAAACATTGAAACATTGGAAGGAGACAATGGGAGCTTAGAGGGCAATATTAAGGCATAAAAACATATGGTATACATATTTCTGTGAGTAAAGGTATGAGTGATGTGAGATTACGGGGGATGAGAGTTCAGAAGTGGATGTATGATGCATTAATGAACAGTAAGTGTGGATTTTATGTGTTTTGGCTCTTTCCGTAAATTTTTTCAAAAAGATGGGTCTTCAATAATCTGCGGAAGGAAGCTTGCTCGTGGATCGTTCTTAAGTTGCGCGGCAGTGTATTCCAAAACTGCGTGCTCATGTGAGAAAAGGTTGACGCGTGTAGTGTCTTGTATTTCAAGCCCTTGCAATTGGGGAAGTGGAGGTTGAGGAAAGTTTGGGATGATCTTTTGGCGTTTCTGGGTGGTAAGTCTATTAACTCAGACATGTATGCTGGGCTTCGCCGTGAATGATTTTGTGGACTAATGTGCATACTTTAAAAGTGACGCGTTCCTTGAGTGGAAGCCAGTGTAGTTTCTCTCGTAATGGTTTTGCACTTTCATATTTTGGTTTTCCGAAGATGAGTCTGGCTGCCGTATTCTGGGCTGTTTGAAGTTTCCTCAGTGTTTGCTCTTTGCAACCTGCGTATAGTGAGTTGCAGTAATCCAGATGGCTGAGTACGAGGGATTGCACTAGGCTGCGAAAGACAGATCTTGGGAAGAATGGTCTTATCCTTTTCAATTTCCACATGCAGTAAAACATCTTTTTAGTTGTGTTGTTTGTGTGAGTTTCGAGTGTTAGGTGGCGGTCGATAGTGACTCCAAGGATTTTTAGCGTTTCTGAGATTGGAAGGTTTAGGTTTGATGTGTTTATAGCGGTAAATTCCTTTGTGTTGTATTGGGAGGTGAGTATCAGGCATTGAGTTTTTTCTGCATTTAATTTCAGACGAAATGCATCTGCCCATGTGTTCATGATGTGTAGGCTTTGATTGATTTTGTTGAAGATTTCGTTAATGTCTTGTTTGAAAGGGATGTATATTGTCACATCATCAGCGTATATATATGGGTTGAGGTTATGGTTTGATAGGAGTTTTGTTTATGCTTTACTATCTGGTTAAGTGCTACTGAATGTGCCTGGTTAGCCCTAGAATAGCAATTTTAAACAGCCAGGAGCCATTTCTGTTTAAATCAGTTTGAATATTGACTCCTTACTAGAAGAGAATTTCCTCCCTCCCCCACCCTGGAGATACAGACACTAGTTCTATGGTTAAGCACTAGATCCCTTTGAAAACTGACCCCATCATTGACTAGTTCGTCTTCTGACTTCCTTCTACTGCTATTTCTAACTAACCCCATAAAGAAGGGCAATGCAGTGCAGATCATGGGTTATTATTGCAAAGAAAAATGCCATGGGTAATTTTTACATCCTATTACTACTGTACAGGCTAATTATCCTTCAAAAACCAATATGCTCCCTGTGGTCCATTTAATGTCCATTTAATGAAGAAAAATTAGGCAGAGGGTCAACACTGCTTTATGGTGTGATTATTTAATTTATAATGAGCAGCAATTAAACATTTTTGAGTGAAGGGTAGACCATATTTATATTTCAGTTTCCATTCAAATACGGAATACATTTTCACATTAGCTTTAACCAGTGTGCATTAACCCCTGAATTCCGTGTATGGTGCAAAAAATTGCACATGGGTATTTGGGCATGTGCCTAAATTTCATGCACAATTTAATTGCTTAGGGGGTCTTTTACAAAGGTACGGTATTGTTTTTAGCATGCGCTAAACACTAGAGACGCTCATAGGAATATATTTTTATTTAAAAATGCTACCACGCCTTTGTAAAAGGAACCCTTAATGAGTTAATCAGTGCTAATAATTGAGTGCTAATAATTAAATATTGGCGCTGATTGGAACCAATTTGCAATTACACATGCAACTTGCTGCATGCTATTCTACAAAGATGTACGCATACATTTTTTACCTCGCAACAGAAAAGGGGGCACAGCTATGGGAGCAACATGGGCAGGTCAGGGGCATGCACAAAAGATACATGCAGTATCCGTGCCTAATTTGGGCACGAAGATTTGCACCAAGGTTGAGCTGGTGTAAATCCTTGTGTCTAAAAGTTTAGAGTGGATTCCAGATTTATGCGCTAATCTATAAACGGTGCCTAACTCATAGTGTCATTTATACAGAAGCATTCGGTGCAGATTTTGCAGCCGCTATAAACAGCGCTGAAGTTTGCTTAAATATGTCATTTGGGACTAATGGGCTGATGATCAGAAGCAAACGCAGGTGCTAGAGGCTGTTAGTGCCATACAAGCATCTGCGTTTGCTACCGCTCCATGATCAGAGCCCCTGAGCGTGTGAAACAACGCGCTCGCGGGCTCTGAATGCAACCAGCATGCAAATGTATGCAAAACAGGGCTCAGCGTAAATAGCATGCAAATGCATGCTAAACCTATTCATCCCCAATGATTAGTGACCAGCGCTCTAAAGATTGGCCCGCTGGCCATGACAAACCCTATGCCAGCTTGGAGCTGGCATTAGGGTTTGCAGACCACTGGGAATGAATAGTGAGCCCTGTCCAGCATGCATTTGCTATCAAGTAGTCTCAGAACCTTGATATCAGTTAGGACATTGAAAGTAGAACACAGGACACTCATATTAACAAATGACTCATTTTTATATATATAAAAAAATAGAATAGAATAAAAATGTGAAAATAATAATCAATAACTTAAAAATGAATTATGATTAAAACAAGAAAAATAAAAGAACAAAAATATGTCAAATATAAGATTAGTAAAAAATAATATATACAACTATATACATTTAAAAAAAAAAGGTTAGGTAAGGGGAATGGAACACTGTGGCCAAAGGGGGGGGGGGGGGGGCACTCTAAGAGCTCCAGGAGCTGCCTAAGGAAGTGGTGCAGACTAAAGGTGCTGGTAGGGGTGGGCTCCAGCATGCTCAAGGGCATCAACAATGCTGGAGCCTCTCCACAGTTGCCTCCAGTGCCTGTAGCCTGCAGTTAATGGCCTCCCACATCATAGCCAGCTCTTCCAGCACAGCATCAGTTCCAGAGGCAGGTGAAGGCAAAGGTAAGGCTGCAGCTGCCCCTGGAATTGGCAGACCCTGTGCTCTCTGTTGTGAGAGCAATGGGGAATGGTGTGTGAGGTTATTGTCCTCTCCCTCAGAGAGGACGGGTGGTCCTGCAGCTCCTAGGGTGAGTGAAAGGGGGAGGGGGTATGATGTGGTGGTGATGGTGCTGAAGTCTTGCTATGATCCTCCTCCTCCTTAGGGGCTGGCCCTGTGGCTGAACTGCAAAGGTGGCAAACTTAGAGATTGGTTATAGTAATGCTCTCCATCAGCTGCACTATTGACCCTAACATATTCAAAGGTGGGCATTGTATTTTGGGATCAAGTCACAGTATAAGGGGGTTAGGGACAAACCTTTGCCTATTGATTATATTTTGCCACCTGCTGTTTATAGTAACCCTGTTAGAGGTATGGCAAAGACTCATTCAGAAGCTCCCTTCCTCCAGGATGTGGGCCTGCTGCTTACAGATACCTGTGGTGCTGTGCTACACCTGGCCTAGGCACCTTTTCTATATTAGAGGACCTTATTGAACACCTGTGCTTTGTGGCACCATAGATGGGTAGCTGCACCCAAGTGGCCGCCACAGAGATGAGTGAGTTGTAGAGAGGGAGCCAATGGTGTGTGCATTTGACACTGCAGTGTTACCTGCCTCTGTCTCCAGCTGGCGCCTCCCCCCACCTCCCACCAGAGGTAGTCCTGCTTGTGCTGCTGCAGATATGGGCTCCGTTTCCTCAGATCCTCCATCTGAATGGAGACAAGGGGTGGGAAGGGAGAGGGAGGTTGAGTGGCAGGTACATGACAGATGTTTCACAGTGTTACCTAGCTATTCCATTGGGGATTGATATTACTGAGTTGCATTACTCTTGCTGCCTCCACCTCCATATGCCAGAGTTTAGATTTGCCATGCTGATGTCTATATATTTGCCTCATGACATGGTGGTAGAGACTGCTGTGCTGGCTTCTGTGATCTTATTTCTACGTCAGGCTGTAGATGTAGCAGATAAGGTAGCCTAGAGGTTAAAACAGTCAATTTATTTTTCAGTGGTGATTGGTTCAAATCTCACTTCTAGTACCTGTCACCTTGAGCTGTTTACTTCACTGTCTATATGCCACAAATACAGAAGTGGAAAAACAAAAGAGCAGATCGATAAGAGAGAAAAATATCAATTTATTATATGACAAAAATATTCAGAATCAGCCTGAATATTTTTGTCATATAATAAATTGATATTTTTTCTCTCTTATCGATCTGCTCTTTTGTTTTTCCATTTTGGAGTTTGCAGACCGGTTGCCCTGTTGTTTTCTTGGACAAATACAGAAGTGACAGGCAAAGAGTGGTATCTTGTATTGGAGTCATAGCTGATTGAAATAATCAGGAACCTTACTGTGCTTGCACTTACCTAGGGTTACCATGCGTCTGGTTTTACCTGGACATGTCCTCTTTTTGAGGACATGGCCGTGCATCTGGGCGGGTTTTGCCAGTCTGCCCGTTTGTCCAGATTTGCGGACGAAAAGGCAGGCTGGTGGACGGATAGGCGATCGGGCAGGCGGTATCCTCCCCTCCCTTACATTAGTGTGGTGCCCTGGTGGTCTAGTGACCACTTCGGGGCAGGAAAGAGTCCCCTCTTTCCTGCCCAGTGCGTCTGCAGACTATCTTGCTCCTGGTGCCGCTTCAAAATGGCTGCCGAGAGTTCAAGCGGTAGTGAATGGAGTCATGTGGGAGGCTGGAAAATTGCGTGGGGATATAAATGGGATGGGGAGAGGGAATCCGGCTTTCTTGGGGGGGGGGCAAAGTGACAGGGGACGGGGTGGGGTGTGACGGGCGGGGTGGGTGTGACAGGGGGTGGAGCAGTGTGTGACAGAGGGAGGGGTGATATGACAGGGGGTGGAGCATCTGTCCTCTTTTTTCTTAGGGCAAATATGGTAAGCCTACACTTACCTCCATAGGGAAAGAGGTTTGCTGATTGTAGGCGACAGTGAGGTTTTGCCAGGCCCTTCTATATTTATTATAACTCCTCCTCTGGTGCCCTAGGATGATGAAAAGCTTGTGAGGCCTGTGCAGGATAAGCCTGGAAACAGGAGGGTGTCATGGTCCAAAAAATTTAGCTGCCTTCTTCCTGTAACCATTTTGCATAGTGTCGCTGCACGCATGATGTCATCACGCATTACACGCTGATGTCAGAGCTGATTTCTGCACAGAATATCAGTATGAAAATTTCTACACTGATGGTTTTTTTGGTGCAGAAATTAGTGCTCAACTTGGAGTGTCCTTTGTAAAATAACGCTTAATACTTTTTTTTTTTTGGGGGGGGGCATTGAGTTTTCACCGCCATTTATAGAATTGGGTCCTAAGGGGGTCTTTTACTAAAGTGCACTAGCATTTTTATCTTACATTAAAAATCAGCTGGCACTAAATGCTGAGACGACCATAGTAAAAGACCCCCTAAATGAATAGCTATGTACGTGTTCAGAATGTAGACTATTTTCAACCAGGTCACCTTAACAAAAAAGTTTAAATAAATAGCTCTAGTTAACAGGGCATCAGATAGCTCTTTCAGATTAATGAAATAGGCATACAATTCTTTTTCATTTAAATTCTTTCTCAAACTGAATAGAGCATAAATAGAAGATGTTGTTCCAAAAATGGAAAGCAATAGATTCTGATACAGTGCATTTATTTCTCAAAGGGAGATGCAATTATTCTCCCATTTATGAGGCTATAGAAGAGTTTGCTGTTCCTTGTGGTGACACAGATTTACTCATTTCAGTAAGAACAGTTATTTCAGTTTTATAAAACTTTAATCTTTATATTGATGTTTGGATTCTGGCCAGAGAAACAAGAACCTGAGGATAAATTCCAGCCATATTTAAATCAAAGCCTTGGCATTTCAATGTCCTTTCTGTTATCTTTCCCTTTTTAATAGTTCTTCACAGTTTCTTGTGAAATAACCAAATCATCTAGATTCTGGAGAAAGTCAGATTTTAGCAGATGTCTCCAATGTTTTGATGTCACACTTCACTACTTAGATGACAGTTCTTTTTGAGGAAATGCTTTAGATAGATTTTGGCCTCAGAATTCAAAAATGTGCATTTCTAACATGGAAAGTGGAAATGTCATAATAGAGACAAAATGATACAATCTGTGGCCCATGGCTTTAATTCTGCAAAACTTCTGGAAGTGTATCTGAGGATATTTGCCTGTCATAATTTGGAACTGGATTTTAAATTTAATTGCTTGCTTTCTTCAAGTGTAATCTCAAGATGATTTACCAATTCAAGTGCAAAAGTTATTTCCCAGTCCAAGTGGACTTTACATCTAATTGGAACTGAGGTAATGAAGTGTAAAGTGTGGGATAATAACCCTGGGTCCCATGCTCTTCCAAGCCTTCTATCACTTGCACAACACTCCCAGTTTTATAGTTTCCCTGAGTTCAGGTCAAGGCCACAAAGTGATTTACTCCGGGTTTTCTTCCTTTATTCCAGCCAAACAGTGTTAACACAAGTGCAGCAAACAAAAGAAAAATAACAAACTAGCAGTGTCCACAAACGTAAAATCAATCCTAAGTGCTTTTTTTACCCAGTTCTGTTCCACCAGGGGTATCTGGTCGAACATTTCAGCAGTCTGCCCCTTATCTATTGAGGCTGGCAGCTCCCCGCTCCAACACAGCTCTGTTCTCTCTGTGGACTCCCACAACTGCCTTTGCAGTACCTGGAATTCCTTCAGCAGGCTTCCTATTCCAGCTCACCTCCCACTGCTTCACAACCAGAGTTAAAGGGTTGCCTTTCTCCCTACACTCCATAACCTCCGGGAGGGAGAGAGCAACACCTTCCTCTTCCTAGGTCCTCTCTGCCCTTCTTGCTCAAGACTGCCTATTTTTAGCTGGAGATGGAAATGGGTCCTACCGCCAGATGAAGCACCTCTTGCTTTTTCCACCCAGGGGAGCTGGACTTTCTCACTGAGGCTCCCCCTGGCTGTCAAACAAGGTAACTCCACCTCTAGTTTGGGAGGAACAATCCTAATCCTTTTTTCTTGAGGGCATTCCGGGTTTTCTTTAACTCCCTTAGGTGTAAGGCCAGAAGCTTTATCCCTAAGGGTTTTACTTTGCTGGGAATCCACCCCCTAGAGGGGCCTTCTGGGATTGCCTCATCACAAGTAACTTGCCCAAGGTCACAAGGAATGTCCTAGGGAGAAATAGGATTGGAACCTAGTTTCCCTGGCTCTCGGCTCACTGCTTTAATCACAAGTTTACTCCTCTGGTGCCACCAAAAGAGACATTTACATTTATTCATTCCACATAGTGAGAGCAGTCTTCTTTAGAGCAGGGCTGCCAAGAGGGGGGGGGAGCAAAATTCCCGGGCAGCCCGGCACCGGGGTCTCTCTCCCTCTTCTGGTCAGAGCAACGACGCTGTGGGGGCCATGCGCCCCTGCATTAAAAAAAATCTCTCAATCAGCAGCACAGCATAGTGCCTCGCGTCTGCGTGAAAGAAGCAGTTTGCCTCGGGGACCGGCCTTCCCTCACTGTGTCCCGCCCTCCTCTGATGTAAGTTCCTATTTCCGCGAAGGCGGGACACAGTGAGGCGATCTGCTTCTTTCACGCAGACGTGAGGCGCTGCGCTGCCGATTGAGAGATTTTTTTTAAATGCAGGGGGACGGATGACAGACAGAAAGGGGCTGTCAAGGAAGCTGAGGGTAGGCAGGTGGAGACTGAGTGGCGGGGGGGGGGGGGGGCTCAGATCGGAGAAGGGGGCTGGAGCTGGAACTGGGGCCTGAGAAGGGACAGGAGGGAGAATGGGTCTGGGGCTAAAAAGGGGGGCAGAGAGAGAGAGAGAGGGGACAGATCCTAGATGAAAGGGAGAGAGAGGGAGGCAGACCCTGGATGGATGGGAGAGGGTGGACAATGGTGGATGGAAGGAGCAGAGAGAGAGGGTAAACTCTGGATGGAAGGGAGAGAGAGAGCAAACAGTGGTTAGAAAGGGGAGAGAGAGAGAGAGGACAGACTGGGGCAGATGGTGAATGCAAGGGGCAGAGATAGCAGATGCTAGATGGAAGGGAGAGAGAGGGCAGACGGCTTGAGGGGAAAAGCAGCTGCAGGAGAAGGCCACGCAGCAGAATGAAGAAGATCAGCTCTGGAGGACGATCTCTTCTGCTGCTCTGGTATCTGTATGGATTTTTTATTTGGATTTTTAGGGACCAGGGGCCTTCCACATCCTGTTCCTCTGCTTAAAATCTTTGGGTACGTACAGGGCCTTTGTGAGAAGCCTGGGCATTGGTAAGAGATCCGTTACTACTTCAAAGTTTATGGTTAGTAAATTATTTTTGAGTATTTTGTCTTGGAAAGAAGTTTTCATCTTCCCTTCCCACACTAAGAGGAGAGAGGAAGGCTGAGATCTGGAAAGAGATCTCAGTTCCTCGAGGGCTTTGTCTCTTATGAGATAAACCCTGTTCATATTTGGGAAATAAGTAGCTCTTGAATTTGAAGCTGGAGACTAGAATTTTTAGAACCTTGTTAGTCACCCTATGTCCCTCAGCCCAAGAGACTGCAAGGTTGCAGCCAGACCAATCTTCAGTGTGCCTATGAACCAAACCAACAAGGACTCTACTGCAAAGCACTTTTGACTTGTGATACTGCAACACAGCCTGCAACTTGACAATAAAAGAGATATTGCTCTTTTTTTTCATGCCGTGTGCATGCAGTGAAACTGGTGCCTGGGGCTTTTTTAGTCTTGCATCTAGCTATAAAGACCTCGAAGAGGTAACAGCATTATAGTCATCTGCAGTCAGCTTTAGTACTCCTATATTCCTCATCTTCATTCTATTCTCTCATCACTGAAGATGCAAAAAAAATCTGACTTCCGTGTGATAGCAAATGTCAGATTTGCTCTGCTTACATCTGTGAGTGCTGATCCAACCAATCACAAAGACTCCTTTTAGTGTTCAGAGATTTGCACACAGCACTGATAACAAAGGAACTATTAATTTTTACTAGAGACAAAATCTTTTCTTTCCACAGGTTTTCCCTAAAATACTGTGGGACATATTGATGCATATTTTAGAAGCACTTAGACTTACAAAGTTACGTGGAAACCTATAGAACTTTGTAAGTCTAAGTGCTTTGAAAATGAGCCCCATTGTCTCTGTGCTGTGCTGCCATCCAAGGCAACACTGTAAGACTCACAGACTCTATCAGACACTGAACTTTCTCATCTACCCCTTCTGTATGCCATTGTAGCTTTATCTTTGGGTTCACATGAGTAGTTTACTGTCCTGAGGACTGGGTAACAAGAAGAATAAATTCTGCCATTGTGGAGCAATTTCCAATTTCTGGGTCAGGATTCTGAATCAGAACTATGTCTGCCACAAAAGGTTGTATGGCTGTTGTTTTAGTTTCCTTTTAAGTTGGGATCAGTTAGACAAAATTTCCTTTGGTCTTTGAAGTGTGAATCAGGCTTGTGGATCCTTTGATTTCTAATAGGAAAAAATGTATTAGTTGTTATAAGAAAAACTTTTCTGGTATCAAAACTACTGCTAAGAAAACAGTACTAGTTCAAGCTTTGTTTGACGCTTTTGCTATGTCAAAATAAATCATTATGTGCTTGGAACTTTCCTTTCTCAGTCTTCCTATTGCCATATAATAGTGAACATGAGACAAGGAGAGGTGTAAATATTTCCTAGGCATATTGAAGCACAGAAACAGAGAAAACGAAGGCAGATCAAGACCATATGGCCTATCCCGGTGATGGCGAACCTATGGCACACGGAGCCCTCTCTGTTGGCACGCGCGCCGCCGGTCGCCTCACCCGAGACTTTCAGCTCTTCCACCCACCCGGCGTCAAGCTTTCCTTCCTCCCTCCCTCCCACCCGGCACCAGCCCGCCCGGCCTCCATCCCTCCCTCCGAAACCAAAGAAATTTAAGTCTTCCCTTCTCCGAGTAGGCGGCGTCAGCATCAGCAGTAGCAGCGAAAAGCATGCTGCTGGTTCAGTGCATCTTCAGCCTTCCGTCTCTCAAGCTCTCTGGTCCCGCCCTCATTTCCTGTTAGGGCGGGACCAGAGAGCTTGAGAGATGGAAGGCTGAAAACGCGCCGAATCAGCAGCACGCTTTTCGCTGCTACTGCTGATGCTGACGCTGCCTATTCGGACAAGGGAAGACTTTTAAATTTCTTCGGGTTCGTAGGGAGGGAGGGAGGTATGCTTGACGCCGGGTGGGAGGGAGGGAGGCCTGGTGCTTGGATGGGAGTGCTGGGTGGGTGGGAGGGTGGCCTGCCTGGTGCTTGGGTTGGAGGGCGGGGGGCCTGCCTGGTGCTTGGGTGGGTGTACTGGTGCTTGGGTGGGAGTGTTGGGTGGGTGGATGGCCTGGTGCTGGGTGGGAGGGAGGGAGGCTTGGGTGCTTGGGTGGCCTGGTGCTGGGTGGGGAGGGAGGGAGGCTTGGGTGCTTGGGTGGCCTGGTGCTTGGGTGGGAGTGCTGGGTGGGTGCATGGCCTGGTGCTTGGGTGGGAGGCCTGGTGCTGGGTGGCAGGCCTGGTGCTGGGTGAGTGGCCTGGTGCTGGGTGGGAGGGAGGGAGGGAGGCTTGGGTGCTTGGGTGGGAGGCCTGGTGCTTGGGTGGGAGTGCTGGGTGGGTGCATGGCCTGGTGCTTGGGTGGGAGGGAGGGAGGCCTGGTGCTGGGTGGCAGGCCTGGTGCTGGGTGGGAGGGAGCGAGGCTTGGTGTTGGGTGGCCTGGTGCTGGGTGAGAGGGAGGCCTGCCGCTGGGAGGGCAGGGGGGAGAGGAGGGTGGCTGGAGGGGAGGGCAGGGGAGAGAGGAGGGTGGCTGGACATGGGTGGCTGGAGGGGAGAGGAGGGTGGCTGGACATGGGTGGCTTGAGGGGAGAGGAGGGTTGCTGGATATGGATGAGGGCAAGAAATGAAGAAGAAAGGAGGAAAGTAAAGAAATAAATGGAAAGGAAGCCCTGGAAACGGAGTTAAGAGAACAGATAGAGAGCAGCAGAATCAGCGACTAGAACCAATTGTCGCGTCCCGCGCCCCTACCTGTTCTTCCGCCGCGGGGGGCAGGAGCCAGCGTCCTCCGCGGCGAGGGGAAGCGGCCCGAAGGCCTCGGCGTGGTGTCGGGCCCCTGGGACCGTAGGCCGGCGACTGCGGCCGCCGGTCTCTCGGTCGCCGGTTGTGGAGGTGATGTTTGCGCCGCCGGAGGCGGCGCCAGAACGGGACGGTCGGCGTCTTCCTCTCTCCTGGGCAGGAGGACCCGGAGCTCCGCCTCTGAGGCGCCGGATTGGGAGGCCAAGTTGGTGGTCCTGCCTGGGAAATCGGACAGAGCCAATCAGAGGGGCTCTGCTGATACCCAGGGCCGGATTGGTGGGCTGCTCCTACGGGGGCGGGGCGGCTGATCTGGTACTGTATTTAAAGAAGGGAATTGAGCTAGCACTTTGCTTCAGGTTCTGTTCCCAAAGCCTATCTCCGTGGTTCCTGTGTTTGGTTGTCTCCTGGTTTTGCGGATTTTGGAATTTGGACGGTTTCCTGGTATTTCTGCCTAGCTGCCTGCCTCGACCTCCAGCCTGACTTTGACTTCTCTACTAGCCGCCGGCCTTGACCTCTTGCCTGACCCTGACTACGCTTTTGCTGCCGGTCCTGATCTGCTGCCAGTCTTTGGACTCTTCTTTCCACCTACCCGCTTCTCTCCCGGTTCCAGTCCAGGCCAGTCCGGTAACCCCGCGGTTCCTGAAGTCCCGATGACCGCCTGCAGCTGGGGGCTCAACCCTTGGTGAACGGCGGTCGCCGCGGGTGAAAACTTGCGGTTGCGCGGCTGTCCTTTGAGGTCCTTTTGGGCCTTGCGGGACCTGAGGGCTCACCCTCCTTGTGGACAAGACACCAATATGGATAGAAAAACAAAATCACCAGACAACAAAGGTAGAAAAAATCATTTTATTTTCATTTTAGTGTTTGGAATATGTCCAATTTGAATTTACATCTGCTGTCTTATTTTACACTGGGTATACTGGAGCTGTAATAACTTACAGAAATGATTTATAATGAAAGAAAATCATGTTATTTTTTTCTCCTATACTAGTATAATATTTTCAATGATGTCTGTTTATATGCGCCATGGCTGGTGTAAGGGGTGTGGCTATCATAGGGGTGGAGTCATATGTGGTGACCCCGCCCATAATGAGTACCGGCACTTCGCGATGAGTAATTAGATTTTGGGTTGCTGTTTGGGCACTCAGTCTCTGAAAGGTTCGCCATCACTGGCCTATCCAGTCTGCCCATCCATGCCTTCTACTATCCCTTCCTTTCCCTTAGAGATCATACGTACTTGTCCAAAGCTTACTTGAATTCAGATACAGTTTTTGTCTCTACCACCTGCACCGGGAGGCTGTTCTACGAATTCACCAGGTTACTTTTATGCCCTCTTTCACCTTCATCCTATGCCATCTCATTCCAGAGGTTACTTTTAATTGAAAGAGACTCACCTCCTGTGCATTTATGCAATGAAGCTATTTAAATGTCTGTATCATATTCCCCTTCTCCCGCCTTTCTTCCAAAGTATACATATTGAGATCTTTAAGTCTGTCCCCATAAGCTTTATGACAAAGACCACTGACCATTATAGTAGCTGTCCTTTGGACTGTGACAAAGGCTTTTCTAAATCTAAATATACCACATCTAATGCTCTCCCTTGATCCAACTCTCTGGTCACCCAGTTGAAGAAATTAGATTTGTCTGACAATACCTGCATGTAGTGAAACCATGCTGCCTCGGGTCCTGTAATTCATTGGATTCCAGAAACTGCACTGTTCTCTGTTTTAAAAGTGTTTCCATTATTTTACTTACCACAGAAGTCAGACGTACTGGCCTGTAGTTCCCAACTACTTCCTTACTTCCACTTTTGTAGAGAGGGACCGCATCCACCCTTCTCCAGTCTTCTGGGACCACTCCTGACCCTAAAGATACATTGAAAAGGTCAGCCAGCAGAGCTGCCAGAACCTCCCTAAGTTCCTTCAGTACCAAGTTTCCAAGTTTATTCAAAACTTTGTATCCCTCCCTTTGGAGGACCATCAGGGCGGCTTACAATCTAACGTCATATAGGAGAGAGAGAAAATAAGAAAAAAGTTGAGGAGAGCTACAGAAAATGACAAACGTGGAAAGAGTCGGTTAGGAGAGAGGAACTACAACAGTTCAGTACCTTCGGATATATGCCGTCTGGCCCTATCGCTCTGCCTACCTTTAGTTTAGCTAGCTCCTCGCAAACGTATTCTCCATTCCTATTTGTGTTTGTCTTCTGTGGTCCTGTCCCAGCCCTTCAACTGTGAACACAGAACAGAAATTTTAGTTAAGGGCCTCTTTTACAAAACTACACTAGTGATTCCTGGCGTGACAAATGCGCCACAGCCCATTCGCTGCACAGGAATCACTAGTATGGTACAGTAAAAGAGGCCCTAAACAATTTTGACTTATTCTTGTCGTCTTCTGCATATTCCTCCCCTTCACCTTTGGGTCTCATAATGCCACTTTTACACTTCCTCCTGCCACTAGCCTATTTAAAAAATATATTATCCTCCCCATTTTACCACATTGCTATTTTTTTCTTCCATTTGCATCTTTGCTTTCCCGACTACCAGCTTCTCTTAGCTTTTCCAGATATTGTCGCCTGTCTTCCTCTTTCTGCAGTCTCTTGCAGTTTATGAAGGCTAACCTCTTTTTCCTTACCTTTTCAGCCACTACATTTGAGAACCAAAGCAGCCTTCTTTTGCTTTAACTTCTTAAAAAAGGTTTTTATTTATGCATTTTCATTACTACTGTACAAGTCAAAACACTTAAAAAGCAATAATTGAGTATGTCAAGAAAAGAAAAGGAATACCATGTTCAATGTAGAAAGGAGGCAATTTAAATATAATAAGAAAAAAAAATACTGACATACTTATAATGCTAAAGACCTCAAAGTAGAAAGAGCATAGCATGCAGAGAGGAGAAGAACTAACAAAGAAGTAATGTGGATAAAGGAAATAACAGCCTCTGTTCTAAAACATAGGTAAAGTAAATTTAAAATGCAGACCTAAAAGGGTCAGTTAATATGAAGAGATGCCAAGAGATGAAACCAAAATTAGACTAAAGAGATTTATCGATAAACATTTACATAAGTACATAAGTAATGCCACACTGGGAAAAGACCAAACGTCCATTGAGCCCAGCATCCTGTCCACGACAGCGGCCAATCCAGGCCAAGGGCACCTGGCAAGCTTCCCAAATGTACAAACATTCTATACATGTTATTCCTGGAATTGTGATTTTCCCACGTTCTCCGGCAACGAATTCCAGAGTTAATTATGCGTTGGGTGAAGAAAGATTTTCTCCGATTTGTTTAAATTGACTACACTGTAGTTTCATCACATGCCCCCTAGTCTTAGTATTTTTGGAAAGCGTGAACAGACGCTTCACATCCACCTGTTCCACTCCACTCAATTATTTTATATACCTCTATCATGTCTCCCCTCAGCCCGTCTCTTCCTTCCAAGCTGAAATGCCCTAGCCTCCTTAGTCTTTCTCCATGGGAAGTCGTTCCATCCCCGCTATCATTTAGTCGCCCATTCGCTGCACCTTTTTCCAATTCTACTATATCTTTCTTGAGATGCGGCGACCAGAATTGACACAATACTCAAGGTGTGGTCGCACCATGGAGCGATACAACGGCATTATAACATCCTCACACCTGTTTTCTATACCTTTCCTAATAATACCCAAACATTCTATTTGCTTTCCGAGCCGCAGCAGCACACTGAGCAGAGGTTTCAGTGTATTATCGATGACGACACCCAGATCCCTTTCTTGGTCCTTAACTCCTAACGTGGAACCTTGCATGACGTAGCTATAATTCGGGTTTGTTTTTTTCCCACATGCATCACCTTGAACTTGCTCACATTAACGTCATCTGCCATTTAGCCCAGTCTCGTAAGGTCCTTCTGTAATTTTTCACAATCCTGTATCGAGTTAATGACTTTGAATCACTGTGTGTCATCAGCAAATTTAATTACCTCGCTAGTTAATACTCCCATCTCTAAATTCATTATAAATATGTTAAAAAGCAGCGGTCCTACATGTGAAGGTGCAAAACAGTATACTATACTTTCTGGTAGCAAACTGTACATTTACATGGAACTTCAAAAGAAACAAGCTTCTATTTGAAGAACCAAGGTCTTAGTAACAAAATTTGTTTTCCTTCTTTTCTGCGTAGTGCTAGTGACAGCTGGAAAAATTCAGATTTTACTATCAAGGAAACACTGATGCCAACCCTAAAGTACATGTTCAATATCCAATGTCTTTCAGGTTCCATAGAAAAAGTAGTTATTAAGGATAGATTAGAGATAGAATAATTTTCTATAGTCAGCGAAGATTCTAGGCTATTTTGCGAAACAGCTGAGTTTTTCAAAAAAGGTTTCTGTGGAGCCATATTGAGAATATAATATGCACTTAATATTGTTGGAAGTGAATCTTTTGACATTCCAAAAACTTCCATTACATATCTAATTAATTCACTTTCAGTGTACATACCAGTAATCTTAGAAAAATTGAAAATCCGCAGATTTTTCACTCTGGATACATTTTCCATTGATTCTAACCTTCTTTGTGCTGCTAATGCTTTACAAGCTTCAGAACGTTAGTACAACAGTGCTGGGCGACTTCTATGGTCTGTGCCCTGAGAAAGGCAGGGAAGGCAAAATGGTTGATTACTGACTCTAAACAGCAAATCCAGCAAGGTCTCTTTTATGGTCAAGTGGTCATTATGTCATTGTGCAAGGCCCCTACCAGGCCCCACCTGCTGTGGGCCATATATGTAGGATAGAGATACCATGACTGTCCTTGCCCTGCAGCAACGCCGTAGAAGCACAAGGTAAAAGCATGTCCCCATTGCATTGCACCACAGGCAACTTTAACCCAAACTGATACCCACAGTCACATAGCCATGGCCTGTTCCCTCTAGTGCTGCAAAATGTTGCACTCATAGGCTACTTTTCCCAGACTGATGCCCCATTCATGTAGCTAGCACACCTGAAAAGCTGTCTACCCTGATGCTATGAAAACACTGCACTTTTGGCAGTAAAGGAAAAACATTCAATGATTGTGATTAGCCTTGCCTTGGAGAGGCAGACAGCAGTTTAAGGCCCAAGTTGAGAAGGGAGCTCCCCACACAGGAGATGAGAGCACACAGCTGGGCACTGGAGACCTGACATGAAAAGACCAAGGTGCCGCTCTTCTGCTGGCAATGATTCATCACTGCTCACTTTCCTTTCCTCTGCAATCTCCTTAGACTTTGGCAAGAAGGTGAGCAAATCAAAGAAATCACAACAATTGCAGCATTACCCAGCGCACCTAAGATATGAAGCTGCTATGCTTTACTTGTACATTTTTAAATCCTGCTGCTACTACCCTTGCTCCACCCCTCCACTCTATGTAATTGGCCTAACTAGATCCATATGGTTTCTTTTGCCCACCCTCCCCCCACCTGCTTCCTCCCTTCAAACCCCTCCTTATGCATTATCCTCCTGCCCTCCTCTTTTTTTTTTTTTTTTTTTAATATAAGCCCTGCTAGCTTCTACCATCCTTTCCCCAGGTTCCCTTCCCTAGCCTTCTCCAGCATGCCCCACACTGCCACCCCTTTTGTGTGGTCCCACGCTGATTTTCATAGGCCTTGCCTATACACTTTAAGGGAAATTTCAAAAAGAAACTCATGCCTAAAGATAGCAACCATGGGTGAATGGAAAGAAATTCCTTCCTAACATAAGGAAAAATTCTGCAAAAACATTTATTTTATGGTCATGAAATAAGATCTTACTATATTTAAAACAAAAACAACTTCAAGATGATACCCTTATCAGGTAGAGAACAATATTTCCTTATAAGCATGATAAGCTGGTGAGGTAAGGTGAACAAAGAAAATGGTAATAGTGTTAATTTATGCTGAACATTTCCTTGATCATAAAAACACTAGTACAGTATGGGCTATTATTTTGGAAACATATCCTTGAGTAAATAGCAACATTTGAATGTTTTATCACATACACTTGTAAGTGCCACTTTCAGAAATCCGCTATTTACACACGGAGATCCCACACCACACAGAAATTTCAAAGGAGTGTGGCTTAGGCAGGACTAAAAGCTACATGTGTATTCACCATTTTACAAAGGGAAAATTTTCCTTGTTGAGTTTTACACTAGCTGAAAGGCACATGAAGGTTATTTAAAAAGTGCTTGTTTTGTCCATGACTTACTTTATTCAAGGGATTAAGAGGATCATTCTGCTGGGTTAGCGTGGGAGCCCTTACTGCCACCTCAATGGGTGGCAGTAAGTGCTCCCCCCGATATGGCCATGTGGCAAGTGCGAACTTACCACATGGCCATTTCATTTTTGGTTATTTTTACCTGCTGTGGTAAAAAGGGCCCTGGCACACGGTAGGGCCCTGGCACACGGCAGGGCCCCCTTTAACCACAGCTTATTAAAAGGGCCCCAAAGACAGTAACAAGTTAAAATTTCACCTCCGAATTGAAAAGTTATAATTCTGGTCTCAGTACTTGAAAGGCAGCACCTACATATGTTTGCAAAATGAGGTAGCTATACATAGAAGCTGACACCTCCACATGAGAGCTGCTAGGTTCATGCCATTCATTTTTTAGAAGTGTATATTTGTAAAGTTGCTGTTCTTGCTGCATGTGCTCTCCTGTAGATATTTTAGAAAGTCCTACATCAGCAAAACCTTTTATTTTAAAAACACACTGGAACTGAGTATGTCCTGACCTGGATGTCTCAATTCTAATCTTCATTTTCTCTTGTCAGTAGAATTCCGTGCCTTATTTTTTTAATTTAATTTGTATATTACTAGCAGGTTCCATTTTTATCATTTTTTGTGTTTACTTGTCTGTTTTCTGTTATGGCTTCATAACAAGACAGGGAATGCTGAGGTCTTTACCCATGATGAATTCAGTGGCAGCAGCTATCCTAATTGCATGCAGAACTGTAAAGCGCTTGAGTAACTGCTGCCCTGGGGATAGAAATGGACTGCTGCCTCAAGGAAGAACAAATCAATAAATTTGAAGTTATTGAAATTAATATAACCTCAAAGCTAACTGGTGCAGTACGTTAATAAAGATCAGAACTCTCGAGCACATCTAAAAGGGGCCAGGCATTAAAGGATCCTTCTCCCCTCCCTCGAAAGCCCCCATCCCCGAACATATATTGTAAAGAGTATGTAGGCAGCTCTGGGGAACAGAAAGAAAGAGGAGAGCAAGAAACTACAACTCCCCGCATGCCTCAGGGGAACCCTGGGCTAAGCAAGAATACCCCCGTTACAGGCAGGCATCCCCAAGAAAGAACCCGAAATAAGGAACTACAACTCCCAGCATGCCCAAAGGGAATGTGGGGATAAGAGAAACTATGTGCATTCCCCATGAGTCACCAGAGGAGGGCCGCAGGGGGAAGGATATAAGGCTGATTCTCCAACCTGGTGGAAGAGGTGGTGGAACAGGTGGGTGGAGAAAGAGGAGACACCCAAAGAGCTTTAATGAAGGAAAGGGTGAGCAGCTGGGAGAAGGGCGGGGTGAAGAGAATATGGATTGGGCTTCCTGAGGAGAGAGAGGAAGAGAGTGAGCCTTGCCCTATGGAGTTGACTGAACCGGAGAACACCCTGGAAGAGCCGATGGACTTTTCAGCTCTGGCTCAGCGAAAGCCAAGGAAGTAGCGGGGCCAAGCCGGGTCAGGCGGGAGGAGGTCAGGTAGGAGTATGACTGACCAAGAGGGTGGGACCCTAGGCTTTGAGCCCGCGCAAAGCCATTAGTGTGTGTTTTTTTCTTGAAGCTTGGCTAAAATTGAACTGTGTTTTGAAAGCCTAGCTGGACTGAGCTGTGTTAAAGCCTGGCTCAAATTGAACTGTGTTTTTGAAAGCCTGGCTGGACTGAGCGGTGTTTAAAGCCTGGCTCAAATTGAACTGTGTTTTTGAAAGCCTGGCTGGACTGAGCGGTGTTTAAAGCCTGGCTCAAATTGAACTGTGTTTTGAAAGCCTGGCTGGACTGAGCGGTGTTTAAGCCTGGCTCAAATTGAACTGTATTTTTTGAAAGCTTGACTGGACTGAGCTGTGTTTTAAAGCAGGGAAGAAGGTGAACTGTGGTTTAAAACCAGGGCTGAATTGCGCAGTGTGTGTTTTTTCTTTTACTGCTACTCTCCGGGTGACAGGGGGGAGGAAGCAGATGTTGAAGCCTGTACTGCGTAACCTTGTTTGGGGATTTGGGAGACGTAACTGAGGGAAGGAGGGACGACCCCCCTGTTTAATAAAAAGCTTCATTGTTTTTTTTTGAGTCGGTTCTTTTTTGGGGTTTTTGGAAGAGCTGCAACCACAGAGAAAGGGGATCCACTTTACAATATATCCCCCTTCCTGAAGAGTCCCCCTATCACAACTGCACCTCCAAAAGACCCATCCCATCACAACCCCCACAAACCCCCATCAAAAACTCCCCAGAAGAGCTTCCCCTTTCCCCCAAAGACCCCCACCTCCTGGGTCTACCTGTAGAAATCCTTAGAATCTAGTTGTGGGATAGGAGTGATCCCCAGTCTTTAATGCCCCTGCTGGTACTGGGTTCAAAATGGCACTGGTTACCCCTAGTGGTACTACTACTAGTGGGGGAGGGTCAACTGCTGTATAACGCACATTAAGGGGTGAGTAACATGCATTATGGCTGTAACATACCTTAATAATGTACTGGCTGCATTTTATTATGCTATTTTTATAAAAAAAACTCAGGCTAAAAATTAGAAAAACCAAAAGGAATCTTATTTCTCACTGCAACAGCACAAGAAATACTATTGGCTAACATACATACATAGTAGATGACGGGCAGAAAAAGACCTGCACAGTCCATCCAGTCTGCCCAACAAGATAACTCATATGTGCTACTTTTTGTGTATACCTTACCTTGATTTGTATCTGTCTTTTTCAGGGCACAGACCGTATAAGTCTGCCCAGCACTAGCCCCGCCTCCCAACCACCAGCCCCTTGATTTGTATCTGTCATTTTCAGGGCACAGACCGTATACTTCTGCCCAGCACTAGCCCCGCCTCCCAACCACCAGCCCCTTGATTTGTATCTGTCATTTTCAGGGCACAGACCGTATACTTCTGCCCAGCACTAACCCCGCCTCCCAACCACCAGCCCCGCCTCTGCCATCCAATCTCCGCTAAGCTCCTGAGGATCCCTTCCTTCTGAATAGGATTCCTTTATGTTTATCCCACGCTTGGCATTAGTAGTTTTACAGAACAGAGTCTAACAATAGGAAGGAAAGTTTTATTCCTCATTGTCATACAAAGGTCACAGAACAGAGAGAAAGAAGAGAAAGAAAGCATGAAAGAAAGATTCTTAGCTGTAAAGAATTAGTTCTTACAAGGGGGAGGGGGAAGGACCCCCCCCCCCCCCCCCCCTTGGAAATAGGCTGTGGCAAGGATATGAAACTTCTCATGCCATCTGGACTATTTCAGAGTCTCTTTCAGGGTTGCCAGATTTAAATAATTTTTCCCACCCCCAGGGCCGTGCCGATGCGGTCAGCGGGGTAAGCGCCGCAGGGGGGCGCCCACCTCTGGAGGGCGCCGCCGCGGTGCTTACTCTCGCCCCGCGAGGCCTTTAAATCTTTTACCTGGTCGCAGCAGCGTCAGTGAAAGCGCTGCTGACGTCTCCCTTCCCTTGCACTCATTGGTTCTCTGTGTCCCGCCTTCTTCTGACGTCAGAAAGAAGGCGGACACAGACCAAGAGCGCGAAGGGAAGGTAGATGTCGGCAGCGCTCCGCTTTCACTGACGCTCATAGGCGCCCCGTATAAGAGGCTTGGGGAGGCTTAGTGACCTTTCCCGCCCATGCTGCATTGCCTCCCCCCCCCAAACGTAGCCACTTTCCCTCGAGGCCCGCTCATCCAGACCTGCCAAGTCCGGAGTCTCCCGCACTCCCGAGTCTGGGCCGGCAAAGTGGGAATTAAAGTCTCCTCTTCAGCGCGAGTCGCGCGATAAAACAACAAAAAAAAAGAAGCAAGAGCGGGGCCGTGGCAGCCTTCAAGCATGGGCTGTCTGCGCTGCAGCCGCTCCTCTCTCTGCCCCTGGAGGAGCAGGAAGGAAGTTGACATCGACTTCCTGCTCTGCTCCGGGGACAGAGAGGAGCGGCTGCAGTGCCGATAGCCCATGCTGAAAGCTGCTACGGTACAGCCCCGCGCTTGTTCCAGCAGCCAACTGTTGCTCCTGGGGGCTCCAAAGCGGTTGAAGCTGCGTGTGGTGTCGGTCCTCTCAGCTGATTCCTGCACTTTGGGTGCGTGTAACTGTGTTACCTTTGTTTTTTTGTCTGGACTCGGGGCGCTGCTGCTGAAGAGGAGAAGCAGCAGCAGTGGCCAACAAATTAATGCCAGGTGGAAGGGGGAGCGAGAGGCACTAGGCAGGTATAATGGGAGAGAGTGGGAAGATGGGGAGAGAAGGAGGGGACATGGAGAAGGGCTGGAGTCCTGGAGAAAGGGAGAAGCTGCTTAAAATGAGGAGAAAATGGGAGGGGGGGGGGTGAAAGAGGGAAGACACTGGAAGGAAGAGTAGGGAGAGAGAAACTAACAGGAGGAGAAACATTGAAGGATGGGGAGAGAGAGGGGGGGCATGATGAATGGAAAAGGGTAGAGAGAGAGACACTGGATGGAAAAGGGGATAGAGAGAGAGAGACACTGGATGGAAGGATTGGGAGAGAGGGGGTAGATGTTGGATGGCAGGATCGGGAGAGGGGGTAGACGAATGGAAGGACATGGAGAGAAAGAGGGAAGAGGAAGACAGAAGGATGGGGAGATAAAGAGGGAAAACGGATGGAAGGATGAGGAGAGGGGGGGGTAGACGGGACGGGAGAGAAGAGAAATCACTGGACTGGACATGTAGGGGAGGGCAGGGGAGAGAGGAGGATTGCTGGCTATGGATGGAGGAGGGAAGGGCAGAGAGGGACAAGAATGGACATGGATGGGAGGGCAGGACCCAGGGAGAGAGGAGAAATTGCTGGAAATGGATATAGAGCAAGAAATGAAGAAGAAAGGAGAAAAGTAAAGAAACAAATGGAAAGGAAGTCCTGGAAATGGAGTTAAGAGGACAGATAGCAGCAGACTCAGATACTGGCCAGCATGATTGGAAAAAGAAAGTCACCAGACAACAAAGGTAAAAAAAAATCATTTTATTTCATTTTAGCGTTTGGAATATGTCTACTTTGAGAATTTACATCTGCTATCTTATTTTGCAATGTATAGCAATTTGTTTCTAAGAATATTGCTGACAATTCCTGTCAGTGTAGCAAGTGGTGAGCGATCATTTTCACCGGGGGGGGGGGGGGGGGGGGGGGCGCCAACTGATAGTCTGCAGGGGGGCGCCAGAGACCCTAGGCACGGCCCTGCCCACCCCAAACCAGTTCTAAACCCGCCCAAAACCGCATACCCCCGCCCCCGACGTTCACAGCTCCACGCCCGATGTTCACAGCTCCACCCCCAACGTTCACAGCTCCACCCCACGTTCACAGCTCCACCTCCTACGTCACCAGCTCCACCCCCTTTGTCACCAGCTCCACCCCTATGCCATTAACCACGCCCCCTACACCATGAAAACCGCAGCCGAAGAACAAAACAAAACCCGCCCAACCAAACGCGAAGCCGCCCAAAAAACTGCGACCCGCAGCGGTCGAAAATTTCCCTCAGCGAGTCACGGAAAGCCGCCCAATTGGGCAGGAAAACCGCCCATCTGGCAACCTTGGTCTCTTTAGATGAGCAGTTACTTATATACCCTTCCATCACAAAGGGACCACCTCATATATCAGCCAATCAGCAATCCTGCAAGTGCATAGGAGTCCTGTGATAGGGCCTTAGTGTCCTTGCCACACCTCTGCTCAGTAACAAACAGTTGGGATGTCATGACAACGGGGGGTCTTGTCAGTAACAAGACAGTTGGTTGGGATGTCATGGCAATGGTCTTTGTCAGTTTGTGGTCAGCCAGAAATTCCTGTCTTGCCACTATCAGTGGAAACTCACAAAAACACAAACAGAAATAAGCAGACCCAAAAGAAAAGGCCAGAAAATTCCAGAACAATAACTACACCCCGTCCCCTAGGTGACAGAACAAGGGGTTGATCCTTAAGCGATTCATCTAAAAAGGCACAAACAGCACAGGCTGCCTGTCCCAGAGCAGCTGGAATTGTGTACAGCAGCTTTCAAGAAAACACAGAAACATATGATGCCTTTTTAAAATAAGTACAAACTAATCCACTGGGCTGATACGATTTTGAAAATTATACATTTTTTTTTGAAAATAAAAATCCTTCTTTGAAACGACTGGTTGAGTGGACTTTGATTACATCATTTTTGTCTTATCAAGGATTTTTTTGGTCTTCATGTAATCTGTGATTTTTTAGCATTGCACGGAGGTGGACCACTTTGGAATACACCTTTGGGATTGGAATATTATTTTTGCAGAAACTTAGGTGAAGCAACCGTGAGTGAAGATCGCAATAGGGCCCTTTTACTAAAGGGTTCCCGCATGGTAACCCAAAACTACTGCCGGCCCAACGTGGGTGCCGGTAGTAGCTCCAGCCCCAGCGCCCGCCACTTCTAGCAGTAGCGAAAATATTGAAAAACAAATTCTGCAAGGGGGTTACCCGGTAGTAATCAGGCAGTGTTGTGTCCTGCATGGTTACTGCTGGGTTAGCATGGGAACCTTTACCACCACCTCAACAGGTGGCGGTAAGTGCTCCCCCCAAAATAGCAGTGAGGCAAGTGCATGGCCATTTCATTTTTGGTTATTTTCACCCGCTGCGGTAAAAGGGGCCCTGGCACATAGCAAAAACAGCCACTGCCATGAGTGCAGGGCTCCTTTTACTGCAGCTTAGTAAAAGGACCCCCAGTTTATAGAAATAAGAATTTCTGTTGAATTTTGCAAGTGATCCATAAAAAGCAGGAAAATTCAGCAGTTGCAAATTAAGCATGAAAATACACAGGATTTCAAGATCTGGTGAACCTACAGACAAGATCTACCAGTTTAAAACGCTCAACAGAAGCTATCAGCAAATTCATTACAGGCAGTTTGAAAGGGGTTATCAATAGGAAGACCTTTTGAGCTTTGGTGAGAAGTATATGGATAGAAACAGAACAAACCAAGAAAAACAGAAAGTATTAAAGAAGGATTGGTAAATATTCAGCTGGCAGTGGTCAATGTTTTTTTTAAGCTCTGACCATCGCTGGCTGGCTGGCTGGCTGGCTAAATATTCAATGCCAGGCAATGTCTGGGCACCAGCATTGAATATCAAGGTCTGATCAGACTGAAGATAGCCGACATGCAGCCGAGACCAGCATAAGATACTTATACAGGTCCCAGAATAAACATAGGCCACATATCCCCCAATCTGTATTGGCACCCACTCTCACTGCTCTAATCTACATCAGACCTCTCCTTCCCCCAACCTGCATCAGACCTCCCTCACTCAGCCCTTCCCGATCTGCATCAGCACCACCCTCCCTGACATGTCCCCTACTTCAACGCAAGCGGGGTCCTTGGGCTGCGCGGGGTCCCATCGACACACACAGTTGACTGGCACAGCCCTGAGCCATGTGTGTGTAGTTTTTCTCTGGCTGCAGGCTCCTTGATTGCTTTGCTTCCATGCACCTGGGTCTGCTCTCTCTCTGCCTGGCTTCCCTTGCTTCTCTCCTACTGGTCTTCCAGTTCCTCCTTTCCCTGCTCTTGTCCTATGGCTGTGCTCCTTCTCCCTGCCAGTCCCTGCTGATGTCATATGCCAGCACTTTATCAGCTGAGCTCTTCCTGGACTCCATGCTTCGGCTTCTACTTTGGTAGGTGTTACTTGCTCAGTAGTTTGCTTCTTCTCTACTTTGTCCCTCTTTACTGACTTTGCCTGTACCTGGATTACTCTTTTGACCTGCTGCCTGCCTATTGACTTTACCTGTGCCTGGATTACTCTCTTGCCTCCTGCCTGCCTACTGACTTTGCCTGTATCTTGATTACTCTCTTGACCTGCTGCCTGCCTGGCCAATACATTCACCACCCCACTTCCAGCTCCGTCTCGTAAGTCCTGCAGGCTGCCTTCACCTAGGGGCTCAACCTCTGGGAAATGGCGGTCAGCGCAGGTGAAACCCGGGGTTGTCCGGCCGCCAAGCAGAACCTGGTCTGAGTTCTTGTACCAAGTAGAGTGCTGCTGAGCCCAGTACTCAGACCAGGTTCTGCTTGGCGGCCGGACAACCCCGGGTTTCACCTGCGCTGACCGCCGTTCCCCAGAGGTTGAGCCCCTAGGTGCGGGCGGCCTGCAGAACTTACGAGACGGAGCTGGAAGCAGGGTGGTGAACGTATCAGCCAGGCAGGCAGCAGTGATGGAGTAGGGAAGAGTTAAACCTTGAATGGAGGGCAGTTGTAGCGTAGCTTTGTAAGGAATTGAAGGAGCTCCTAGTTGGTTCAAGAGACCTGCATCAATAACATTTCCTCCTGCTCCTGATCTCCAAGATCAGTGAGTAAAGGGTCCCATTGCTCCCAAAGAGGAGAGGCCCAACCCAAGGCGGATCCAGAGTGTAGAGAGATGATATAGGTTATCTTGAGTCTATCCGTAGAAAAGGCTGCCGGTTGCATTTCAAACAGCATAAGACATTGGTTGAGGAACCCTCAGCAAGTAGAAGGGGTGCCGTCGAACTGGGGAGGTTCAGGAAGCTGCAACCCTGGAGTAGGTAACACGGATCCGGACGACGCAGCAGGAGGCAGTCGTTGGGATTGAAGGGTTGACATCTGGGAACACACATCCTGTAGCACTCCGGACAGACAGTTTAGCTGGGCCTGCTGCAGCTGAAGAACCTGGGCCAACTTAGACAGGTTGGTTTTGTCCGGTGAACTCATGGCTTTGGCTTACTGTCAGACTTGTGAGTTCTTGTACCAAGTAGAGTGCTGCTGAGCCCAGTACTTGGACCAGGTTCTGCTGACAGCCATTCCCCAGAGGTTGAGCCCCTAGCTGCGGATGGCCTGCAAGACTTATGAGATGGAGCTGGAAGCGGGGTGGTGAACGTTTCGGCCAGGCAGGCAGCAGGTCCAGAGAGTAATCAAGATACAGGCAATGTCAGTAGGCAGGCAGCAGGCAAGAGAGTAATCCTGGCACAGGTAAAGTCAATAGGCAGGCAGCAGGCAAGAGAGTAATCCAGGTACAGGCAAAGTCAGCAATGAGGGACAAAGTAGAGAAGAAGCAAACTACTGAGCTTAGATTATATTTTCATGTCTAACTCTCTCATACCTGCTATGAAAAAAAGTAACTATAAAACCAATTCAACACTCTAGTGTCACACTACAATTGAATGATATTAATTCATCTACCACTCACAAATCTTGGTGATTTAATTTAATTCTACTACAAGACAGTGAGTTTTGTGACCAACTAAAATCCTGGTCTGAAGAATATTTTCATCTCAGTGAAACTGAAGACCTAGATTTCTGTACAATATGAGATGCTTGCCTTGCAAGGCATATGTCGGGGCGAAATCCTATAATTTTCAACTTACAAACATAAAGCTCAAAAAGAACTTTCCACATTAGAAAAGCAAATTAAAGCCCTTGAACATTCACACCATCTAAAACCATCTCATACAGATCTGGTGAACTTGCATAAATTGAAATTTCAATATAACCATGTTATAAGTTCATGTGCTAGAATCATCTTTACATTGAAACAAGCTTCATTTTACTCTGGTATGAATTGAACCATGAAAGTCCTGGCTAACTATTTAAGAACAAAGAAAGGATCCACACATATATCGGCCATTCGAAATAGAGATTCAATATGCTGTAAGGAAATTGCAAACCTGTTTTTGAACTTTTATTAAAAAATGTATACTTCACAAAAATCACTTACCTGGCAACAAATACATGACGTTTTAAACTCCATTCTCCCCATTATGCTTTATTATTGAATTTTTTATGTTTCAATCATTTTTATTCAAAACTTAACACATAGTACTTCTACCCCAACAAATAGAACTTAACCTTCCCTCCCCTTCCCTTCCCCTCCCACCCCCCTTTTTTCCCTTGCTATGGCATCAAATGAACATAATAACGCAGGGTACAGGGCAATAGCTAGAAGTTTAACAGTCTACTCCTGGCAGTTGGAGTCAGAGTATTCCAAAAGGGAGTCCAAGTGAGTTGGAAACGCACTCCAGTCTTCGTTTTAAAGTCTGTAATTTATTGAAATTTTTTAAATATATTTGTGATTCTTTCCTTATTGATATGTGTGAGTTTATGTATTTTGTTTCATATTTTGTAATGACTTCTTTTTAGCTTGTTAGCCACATTGAACTTGAAATTGTATGAGAAAATGTGGGGTATAAATGTCATAAATAAATAAATAAACTCACTACATAAACCATCACTGTCTTCGGACTTGGCTAAAACCTCATAATCTACTCTTTTCAGTGTCTGAAATATGTAATGCCTTTAAATCACCGAAAAGAAGCAAAACTCCAGGTAGTGATGGACTGAGCATTGATTTTGACAATCATACTGCTCCTTATACTTCTCACAAACTGCTCAAATTATACACAGGTTTTCTTTCAGCTAAAAAAAAAAAAGCAAGGGTATTTTCACCAAAACCACTATCATAATCCTGGAAAAACCTGAAACAGATCCTTTACTGCTAAAGAATTACAGACCTATATCTCTTCTGAACTATGACTGTAAAATTTACGCTAAAATCCTAGCGGACCGGCTTCCAGTATTATACCCAGCCTGGTACACCCATCACAAACAAGCTTTATTAACGGCAGACCTCTGCCATATAATTCAGGCCGCTCATCATCTGGGGAAATCTGCTCGTGCTATTTGTCTGGATGCTGAGGAAGCTTTTGACCACATCGAATGGCAATTTTTACTTGCTGTACTCAGTTGGTGATATTTTTATAAACATAGTACAAGTTCTTTATTCTAACCCGTTGGCCTGTATGACTCGGCTAATAAAAGGCGAAAAGCTGATCCTGCTTCCCCATGTGAAAAACGCAGGAGAGAAAAATGGCATGTATTTATCACCAGACATAGCAGCACAACTGGAGCCCTGCATGACAATTCTGTAGAACTTAACATGCGTATATCGTGGATTAGTTCATTTCTATCATAGTGTATTCATTTTGTGTTCTTCTTTAACACTTCAACTACAATCTACAAGATTTTAATGCTTTTTGATTTCTGTTTACTAAGCAGAGCTAAGGGTGCATTAGCCTTTTTAGCGTGCACTAAAAACACTAGTGTAGCTTAGTAAACAGGGCCCTTAATATTCTCTGGCTTATATAACTCTAATAGCAATGTATCTGTATTAATCTTTTCCTCTCCGTCCTTCCTACTCCTTACCCCTCCCAATCTCTTTTCCTTTTGCTCATCCTATCTTTGTTTACCTCTCCATGTTCAATTCACATATCCTCAAAACCCCATTATCACCACGTTTACTACAACTTGTAATATTCTCCTTCAAGACTTTGTAATTCTATTTACTATGTAAGCCGCATTGAGCCTGCTATCTGTGGGAAAGCGCGGGGTACCAATGTAATAAATAAATAACACACCAGATTAATTTGATGTCTTGGTTAGCTTGTTTCTGTAATTTTTTAAATATACTGTGAGGCTTATTTTCAAAGCACTTAGACTTACAAAGGGGTCATTTTACTAAGGTGTGCCGAAAAGTGGCCTGTGCTGGTGTAGACGCATGTGTTGGACGTGCGCAGGTCCATTTTTCAGAGCACCTGCAAAAAAGTCCTTTTTTGGGGGGTTTTTGGGCCAAAAATGGTCATGCAGCAAAATGAAAATTGGCGTGCATCCATTTTGGGCCTGAGACCTTACCACCACCCGTTCACTTAGCGGTTAAGGTCTCATGCGTTAACTGGGCGGTAATTGTCAGTGCACGTACAATGCCGATTACTGCCTGGTTAGTGCCGCACGCTGGGAAAATAAAATATGTTTTCCAGCACACATAGTGGACACGCGTAAAAAATAAAATTACTGCCTTGCTGGGCGGTAGTTCTGAATTGGCGTGCATAGGCGCCTACGCAGCTTAGTAAAAGGGCCCCAAAGTTACATATTATAGTAACCTATGGAACTCTGTAAGTCTATTTTTTTGACAATGAGCCCCTTTATATGCTCTTTGTTTTATGTTCATGTTGGGGAAACACCACAAAAGCGGAGGACCGTGTGCCACTACATCAAAGAAGACCAAAATAAGGAATAGTATGATCAGCAGAGCTCTTCCATAAAAAGACAGAAGGACAAGGAATATAATGGAAAACAATCTTTATTCTTCAGGATCCGACACAGCACTGTGTTTCGGCAAAAGCATACGTCAGGGTCTGTGTTTAAATTCTGTGGAGGATATATAACACAATGTAAACACTGGAAAAAATCTTGGCCTATGTTCATGTTGAAAATCTTTCAATAAAAATTATTTTGTCAATGCCGATTATTGAGCACCATTTACTGAATTTAGTCCCATATGTGAACATTTCAACTTAAAGATCACTAAAAGTTTTGCATGGAAAAGCATTCCTTTAAATGGCCAATGCCACCTGTCCTGTCCTCCCCAGGGTAATGGTACTCACTTTATGAAAGCTGGTTTGACTTATTCAGACTTAGACAATTTGGTCCTCAAGTTTTGCAAATAGGTTTGTTTTTAAGATATTCTCATTAAGGGCTTCTTTTACCAAGTGGCGGTAAAAAGGGCCCTGCGGTGGCATCGCTGCATGGGTTTGCCATGCTACCTTTTACCACAGCAAGTAAAAGGCTTTTTTCCTGAAAGGGAGGGACATGGTCTTGCGCTAATCAAAGTCATTGGTGTGAGGTCATTTTCTGGGAGATCCCTTACTGCCTCCTATTTAGGTGGTGGTAAGGGCTCTGGTGGTAAATGAGCAGCACATGGCACTGTCCAATTACTATACCTATTGTATCCGAAACCGTTCTATTTTGCGGTTTGTATGCCCATGCCAAAAATGGTATATAGGGTATATGGTCAGAAAAATCAAACAAAGAATAGCGGAGCACATTAGTAACCTTAGGGTAAAAAAGAGGGAGCCCCCGTTAGTGGAGCATTGGGAAACCATGCGGCATAATTTACAAGATCTTAAATACATAACACTAACGTAAATAAAAGTCACCCATGGCATAGACATAGCCCGCTTATTGAGGCAAAAAGAACAGAGATTGATTTTTCAATGGAATACGGTGACACCACATGGCCTGAACCGCGAAATAGAATGGCTTCAAATTTAAAGGGAAGTGACGTCATGGGGAAGTCATATATAAGTCGGAGCGTATGTGCGGGCGTTTTTTGGAAGCAGCACTTGAGTAGGAGCAGGATTCCACACCAAGTATGCTATGGATATAGATGCAGAAAATTTATAAATTAGAAGGAGATCTTATATAGAATAAAGAGAATAAAGAAAATATAATTGATATGATAAAAACACAGGCGAAAAATTGTGTTGACCTCAACGGACATTTTTGTTTTAGATGTAACAGTTCTCCTGAGGATGCAAGATAATTGCGAAACACAGCTAGTGTCGAGAACTAAGTGGGAATGATGGAAAACTAAGAATGGATGAGAAGACATAGAGGAGCCACAATTGAACACATATCGTGACTAATTACACTGGAAGGACGCCACATCAAAGCCGATATAGAAGAAGAACCCTGCCATAAGATAAGTACAGCATAAAAGCACTATAATAAGAGAATAAAATAAGTGAACAAAAGTTCCGGTAGATCAACGAAATGGCAGGCAGGGAGACAGTGCAATGATATTGGGATGAATGTATTACCAAGAGCAATTTCCGCCAGAGTAATATGTAAGCACAGAGCACTGTTTATATATATATATATAATTTTTTTTTATTGTTAAATCACTTTATAAAGGTGAAATTCACAGCAGAAAAAAATTAAAAATTAACGGTTTCGGATACAATAGGTATAGTAATACATAAGAAACCAGAAAGAAAAGATATCCCAGAAGACAGATTAGTACTGTCCAATTACTGCCAGGCACACCCCCACCGCTCAGAAAAAACCCCAATTTTGTCAAACTGGAACTACCGCTGGACTCCTAGGGGAGCATGGCGGTAGAGCCGAATTTCCACATGGCAAACCCGCAGTAGGCTTGCCATGCTTCTATAAAAGGGCCCCTAAAATATGGATTGTCTCAGTGGCGTAGCCACAGGTGGGCCTGGGTGGGCTGGGGCCCACCCACATAGGGCTCAGGCCCCCCCAACAGTAGCACACGTTTAGTGGTAGCTGGTGGGGATTCTAAGCTCCGCCTGCTGACTTCCCCCTGATGGTAACGAAAACACTACTCTCCACGATACCGGCACCTGTGCATGCTCAGTTTTCAGTGCATGCCTGCTGCAGACTGCCAAGGTGGAAAGAAGGATTTTCCCGCCAGCTGAGATATTCTTTGGTGTGTGTGTGTGTGGGGGGGGGGGGGGGGGGTGGAGAACACTTGGTGCCCACTCACTTCTTGCCCTTGCCCACCCAAAATCTGTTGTCTGGCTACGCCCCTGGATTGTCTACCCGGTTTACCCCGGGTTTCAACATTCATACTATCTCTCTCTTTTTACATAAGCCTCTTTTCCTGTCATTTACATCTTTGACTGCTGTCTCTTTATCTTTCATATTCATTTATATCCCACACACTCACACTACACACACTTTTTGCAGATATGCAACTCTTTTTCACTCAGCTTCTCAAGCATACAGCCTTCATCCATGATTATTAACTCCAGCACTTCAAGTAGACCAAAAGACATGGACTAATTAGCAAGCATGACTCAGTCACACCGAATACTCAGATAACAAGGTAGTTGCAGTTACTGCACACAGCTCCCCTTCAAGTAATATATAGATCTGAAGCCAACAGTGCTCTCAGTTCCTGTACTGATGCACCCTCTTCTTTTTCTCTCTGGCTAACTTTCTAAACAGGTGAAGTATGTGGAAAATTCTTAAGAGGAGCATATGTTAGGAAGGGGCGTAGCCAGACAACAGATTTTAGGCCAGAAGTGGGTGAGCACCAAGTGTTCTCCCCTCACCCCCTCAAACCACCACCAAAAAAATCTCAGCTGACGGGAAAACGTTTCTTTCTACCTTGGCAGTCTGCAGCAGGCATGCACTGAAAACTGAGCATGCGTAGGTGCCAGTATCGTGGAGAGTAGCGTTTTCGTTACCATCAGGGGGAAGTCTTGAGCTGGCCAAGTTCGGGATCCCCACCAAATACCACGAAGTGTGTGCTACTGGAGGGCAGGCTACTCTTTGTATTCTTTTTTTTTATACTGTGATTGCAAAGTAATGCAGTTATGATTTTGCACAATAGTTCTATGTAACAGAGTGCTCCAAATAAATGCTTTTGATACAAAGTTGTAGGAGGAATTAAGTCGGTAAATGCTTCTTAGGAATTAGCCTCTCTGTAAAGATATGACGTCAGCTGTCACTGCAAGTGTGGCACAAAGTCAGCTACAGCAAAAGCACCATGTTTTTTTCATGTGTGTGGAGGCTTTTTAGCTTGGAGGCAAAATATGATCTTTTATTATTTAAATTATATTCTGACTTAGATACTGTGGGTTTAGCGGAGGGATGCAGACTGCAAGCTCTGACAACCTACAGCGGTTCTCACTGGTTCACATTCACACAACCAAACATTGAGCTTTCGGTTTCAGCTTCAGCTGCAGTTTTGGTCAATCAATCAACAGTGACTGACTGTGGGCAGTCATTCAGGACTGACCGACAGTCTCTCAGTTAGTCAGGGCTGATTGGCAGTCTCTTAGGGCCTCTTTTACTAAACCACACTAGCAATTCCTATGCGGCAAATGCAATGCAGCCCATGTGCAGTGTCGGGAATTGCTAGGATGGTTTAGTAAAAGAAACCCTTAGTCAGTCAGGACTGACAGTGGGTGAGTCAGTCAGGACTGACAGATGGTTGATCCATCTACCAGTCACTGCTGACGCACGGTCCCTCAGTCAGTCAGAATTGATGGACAGTGCTTTTTGTTTTCTGCCAAGTTTCAGTTTCAGTCCATAGATTATTTTAATTTTCAGCTATGTTTTTCTTTTTGGCTGAAAATGACCTTGTATTTTCAATAGAATCTGAACATTAATGCTTTGTCCTGTTTGCATCCCTCCCACTGCCCCCCTCCCAAGTTACTATCTCTATCTCTCACCTTTAGGCCCTCTTTGGTCTATCTTACAATCCCTACTGTTGTAGGGGTGTATTTGGGGCAGGAGCAGTCCCCAGTTATTCCTGCCCATTCTGGCTCTGCTCTCAAAATGGCTGCCATGACTGGGATATCACTCTTGCCCTGACTACACCACTAGAAAACCAGGGGGGAAGGGGTTGGTCTGTGTGTGGGGCTACTCTTAGTATTTTTTTTGTACTGTGAATGCAAGTAATGCAGTTATGATCTTGCAAAACAATGTATATGGTAAATAGAGTGCATCAAATAAATGCTTTTGATACAACATTTTAGCAGGAATTTAATTTGGGATGATGAGCTCCTTAGGAATTGGCCTCTCTGTGGAGTTATAACATCAGCCACATTCAAATGTGGTGAAAAGTCAGCCACTGTAAAAGCACCATGGTTTTTATTTTCAGTTTTCAATAGCTGTTGTCCATGTGTGTGTGTGTGTGTGGAGGCTTTTTTGCTTGGAAATAAAATATGTTCTTTCATTATTTAAATTATATTCTGGCTTGGATACTGTAGGTTCAGCAGAATCATGCAGACTATAAGCTCTGACAATTCGCAGCGGCCCTCACTAATTCACATTCACACAATCAAACAAGTTTTTGGTTTTGGTTCTGGCTTTGACCTAAAGCTGGTGATGAGTTTTGGCTTGTGTTTTGGTTTTGGCAGAAATTTTTCAGACACTTTCAGTGGCACTTTCGGTTTCAGCCAAAACTGAAAAAAAGCAGTTTTGGTTGGCTTCTAATGGCATCAACCTATCCTGGTAGAGCAACGTATCGTGGTGGATAGATCAATTTAATGAAGAGGTAAAACATTCAAAATTCATTCTGTCTCTGAGTTGTAATAATATAGTTAAATTCTACTGTTCCTCAGATTCTATATAGAGTGATTTAAGTTCTGTGATAATTGCCAATTAACAATCAATTATAGACACTAATTGGCATTAATTAGAATTTGCATGCACAACTGTCTAAGTCACATAGAGGGGCATTTTCGAAAGAAACGTCTAAGTTGGAATTTGGATGTCTTTGTAAAACGTCCAAATTCGGAGGTGGAGAAAAGGTTATTTTCGAAAAAGATAGACAACCATCTTTTGTTTTTGAAAATATCTTGGACGTCCTTGGATTTGGACATTTTGCAATTTGGACGTCTTTGATTTTCGGCCATTTTCGAACACAAAGACGTCCAAGTCTAAAACATCCAAAGTCAAGCCATTTGGATATGGGAGGAGCCAGCATTTTTAGTAGACTGGTCCCCCTGACATGCCAGGATAGCAATCGGGCACCCTAGGGGGCACTACAGTGGACTTCATAAAATGCTCCCAGGTACACAGCTCCCTTACCTTGTGTGCTGAGCCCCCCAACCCCCCCCCCCAAACCCACTAACCCCAACTCTACACCACTACCATAGCCCTTACAGGTGAAGGGGGGCACCTATATGTGGGTACAGAGGGTTTCTGGTGGGTTTTAAAGGGCTCGCTGTTTCCTCCACAAGTATAACAGGTAGGGTGGGGGGGGGGGGGGTGGGCCTGGGTCCACCTGTCTGAAGTGCACTGCACCTACTACTAAACTACTCCAGGGACCTGCATGCACTGTTATGGACCTGAGTATGACACCTGAGGCTGGCAAGTAATATTTTTAATCACGTTTTTTGAGGGTGGGAGGGGATTAGTGACCAATGGGGGAGTAAGGGGAGGTCATCCCCGATTCCCTCCAGTGGTCATCTGGTCATTTTGGGCACCTTTTTGTGCCTTATTCGTAATAAAAACAGGTCTAGCTGAAAACATCCAGTTTTAGTGCTGGACGACTTTGTTTTGTTCCATTATGGCTCAAAGATGTCCAAGTCTTAGGAACGCCCAAGTCCTGCCTCGAACACGCCTCCGATATGCCCCCCTGAGATTTGGACGTCCTTGCGATGGACTTCTTAGAAAGACGTCCAAAATGTGGTTTTGATTATACCGATTTGGACGTCTCTGTGAGATGGACGTCCCAATGACGATTTATGTCACTTTTTGGACGTCCATCTCTTTCGAAAATGAGCCCAATATTGAAAAGAGGCATGGACATGGGTGTGGAATAGGCAGGCCATGGGCATTTCTCAAATATATGCACATTGTTATAGAATATACAGTGGGGGAAATAAGTATTTGATCCCTTGCTGATTTTGTAAGTTTGCCCACTGACAAAGACATGAGCAGCCCATAATTGAAGGGTAGGTTATTGGTAACAGTGAGAGATAGCACATCACAAATTAAATCCGGAAAATCACATTGTGGAAAGTATATGAATTTATTTGCATTCTGCAGAGGGAAATAAGTATTTGATCCCTCTGGCAAACAAGACCTAATACTTGGTGGCAAAACCCTTGTTGGCAAGCACAGCGGTCAGACGTCTTCTGTAGTTGATGATGAGGTTTGCACACATGTCAGGAGGAATTTTGGTCCACTCCTCTTTGCAGATCATCTCTAAATCATAAAGAGTTCTGGGCTGTCGCTTGGCAACTCGCAGCTTCAGCTCCCTCCATAAGTTTTCAATGGGATTAAGGTCTGGTGACTGGCTAGGCCACTCCATGACCCTAATGTGCTTCTTCCTGAGCCACTCCTTTGTTGCCTTGGCTGTATGTTTTGGGTCATTGTCGTGCTGGAAGACCCAGCCACGACCCATTTTTAAGGCCCTGGCGGAGGGAAGGAGGTTGTCACTCAGAATTGTACGGTACATGGCCCCATCCATTCTCCCATTGATGCGGTGAAGTAGTCCTGTGCCCTTAGCAGAGAAACACCCCCAAACATAACATTTCCACCTCCATGCTTGACAGTGGGGACGGTGTTCTTTGGGTCATAGGCAGCATTTCTCTTCCTCCAAACACGGCGAGTTGAGTTCATGCCAAAGAGCTCAATTTTTGTCTCATCTGACCACAGCACCTTCTCCCAATCACTCTCGGCATCATCCAGGTGTTCACTGGCAAACTTCAGACGGGCCGTCACATGTGCCTTCCGGAGCAGGGGGACCTTGCGGGCACTGCAGGATTGCAATCCGTTATGTCGTAATGTGTTACCAATGGTTTTCGTGGTGACAGTGGTCCCAGCTGCCTTGAGATCATTGACAAGTTCCCCCCTTGTAGTTGTAGGCTGATTTCTAACCTTCCTCATGATCAAGGATACCCCACGAGGTGAGATTTTGCGTGGAGCCCCAGATCTTTGTCGATTGACAGTCATTTTGTACTTCTTCCATTTTCTTACTATGGCACCAACAGTTGTCTCCTTCTCGCCCAGCGTCTTACTGATGGTTTTGTAGCCCATTCCAGCCTTGTGCAGGTGTATGATCTTGTCCCTGACATCCTTAGACAGCTCCTTGCTCTTGGCCATTTTGTAGAGGTTAGAGTCTGACTGATTCACTGAGTCTGTGGACAGGTGTCTTTCATACAGGTGACCATTGCCGACAGCTGTCTGTCATGCAGGTAACGAGTTGATTTGGAGCATCTACCTGGTCTGTAGGGGCCAGATCTCTTACTGGTTGGTGGGGGATCAAATACTTATTTCCCTCTGCAGAATGCAAATAAATTCATATACTTTCCACAATGTGATTTTCCGGATTTAATTTGTGATGTGCTATCTCTCACTGTTACCAATAACCTACCCTTCAATTATGGGCTGCTCATGTCTTTGTCAGTGGGCAAACTTACAAAATCAGCAAGGGATCAAATACTTATTTCCACCACTGTACCTGGTCCGTGCCTATTATAGGTGTCGGCATTTACACCAAGTTTCACTTGGCATAACTGCTTGTGACTGAATTTAGTTACTTGGACAGGCACTAGGCGTATTCTATAAAGTATGCCTAAATTTAGGCATTATCTAACTGGTGTTTACATGGTTTAATAATAGAGTTCAAGAACACAACAAAACGAGCGGAAGCTATCCAGAAGGACCAGACTGAAGCCACAAATGTTGGAAACCAGAATAATTTATTACGACCCAACACGGTCCGTGTTTCGGCCGAAAAGGCCTTCTTCAGGGGTCTTCAGACTGGCTTATACTGGTATTCCTCCAAAAAGGTCTCACAAAAAGAGTGAGATGATCTCCGAATCACAGCTGCACCGCACTAAAAACATTTAATTAGCCTTAACCTGAGCTGATTAGTAACGTTTTCACTTTTTTTTTTTTTTTAAACTTTGAAACAAGTTCCCCGAAGACGGGCCTGGGAAGGTAGAAAGTTACATTGGGGAACTTGTTTCAAAGTTAAAAAAAAAAAGTGAAAACGTTACTAATCAGCTCAGGTTAAGGCTAATTAAATGTTTTTAGTGCGGTGCAGCTGTGATTCGGAGATCATCTCACTCTTTTTGTGAGACCTTTTTGGAGGAATACCAGTATAAGCCAGTCTGAAGACCCCTGAAGAAGGCCTTTTCGGCCGAAACACGGACCGTGTTGGGTCGTAATAAATTATTCTGGTTTCCAACATTTGTGGCTTCAGTCTGGTCCTTCTGGATAGCTTCCGCTCGTTTTGTTGTGTTCTTGTTTTTTTGCGGGAGATTTTGGACTCTCTTTGTTGTTGTTTTTAATAATAGAGTTTACATGGTCTAATAATAGAATACCTGCTCTTGGCAGAGTTTATTCTAGGACCACTTAGAGAAAAATTATCCTTGAACTCACATGTAGCTCCAAAAGAGATGGAGTGTGTATTAGCTGGGTGAAAACCTTTATGAAAAGGAATTGAGGGAAATACACAGGAAGAGATGATAGAGAGAGGTACAGCCAGAGTGGGGAAGAAAGAGGAAACGTGGAAAAGAAAGTGAGAGGAAAGGGAGAGAAGGAGAAGAGATGATTAGGGAAGCAAATTATGTAGATCCATATTAGTTTCACTTATATGGAAATCCAATGAATGCAATGGTTACTTGACAAAAAGATCTGCTACTGCTTTTCTTTGAAATGAGCAAAAATATGGCATTTTAAGTGCAGTTTTTCATATTCTGGACTATTGTTTTAACCACCCCTCTCTAGACCTCCAGGGAACCCCTCTGGGGTGTTGGGGAACCCCTCTCCACGGGGACAGCGTTTTGATTCAGAGGTGCAGAGGGGGTGACAGAAGGCGCAGTTCAAATCTAAGACCCAGGACCTCGGCTTTCTGATTTCTGGGGTCTAGGTGGATCTTTGGCCATCTATTCTCCCACATAATGTACTGATGTGTAGAAGATAATTTACTTATGTGAATTCTATTTGTGTAAGGATGTTCAAGGACACAGATAGACAATCAAGAAATTGAGGCACAGGCTAGAAGAGATAGTGATAGAAATAGTCTTTATTCTCACCAATTGAAACTTCAAGCTGGTACACACATCAGTCAGATTCTCAGTTCAACTGACCGTAGCTCTGCCCTCTGGGTAGTGTTGGGGAAAACTCCAAAATCTACCCAGATTTACATTTCTTATATAGTCTTTTCTGTCCATTCAATTCAATGGAGATACACTTTTTTTTTCATCTGTGAATCATACTTAACCGCAGGTCAGGTGTCCACCTTATTTCTTAATAACTGTCATTTCCTGACTTGTAAACATCTTTCCTAATATGGAGAGATCAGTTTTATATCTTCTGATCCTGGATGCCATCTTTTCAAAGACAGACTCCATTTTATGAACCAAACTTCGTAGAATTTTAGCCATTAATTCCTTGATCTTGGCCTTTACACTGCTTTTGAATGTCACACTAAATTCTATTAAGGCTTACCAAGCGGCCCTGCTTCCGCAGGCGCTCAGCTACAAGGCCATCATCAGATTTTCAGGCCTAGTCAGTGCTGTTCTGCAGTTCAAGCTATATAAATCAGCCCACCACTATTCCAGTGGGTGGGTCTCAAGCTGGGACACATATTAACACTATCAATTAATCCAATAAATCTTAATCCAGTGATCCATACAAATTCAAAAAAGTGGGTGAAATGACCTCAGAAGTATCATGCTGTGATCATGTACTTTGAATCACGGCAAATTACACACCAGACTTGTCATTGGTCTTGCACCACCTTACTTCCCTTTAAACTATAAACTATTTTGCAAACACATTTTTTTTATATGTATATGTATACCAAAATTAAAGTCTTATCAATTGAAAACATTTTTTAGTCACTTGAACTGTTTGCGTTTTACTATAGAGTTGGCTTATGGGAACTTAAGTCCAACATGGCACATGTTTCGCTAGATGCTTCCTCAAGGACATCCCCTTCTATTAGCTCTCGCTCATCTTGCTGACAGAAAACTAATGTGGCCAAGATTTCTTTGACATGATGCATTTTCTGGCAGCATGCTCCCTTGATTGGTAGACATTACGTAACAGATCTGCACAGTTTGTAGCAGTTGTAGATTCAGTTTCACATTTCAAAGAACACAGATTTCAGGTTTCATAACTAAATTCACAATTTATTAAAATAAATAAATAAAAATATAATAATAATAACAAATTTGATGTGGTAATAGGGGGAGGGGGAGTATTTTCAAATCTGGTGTATTTTCCACTAATTGTCATTTAGAAATCAGCTGTGGGTTAAAAGGGCCTCATATTTTATACTTTTTGTGCATGGCCAAGGAAAGTATAATACTTTATATTCTTCTGAAAACATCATGCCTATGTACTATTTTTCCCCAGCCTAAAATGATCCCAGACTACCTCCTCACATTTCATATGGAAGTATACATGGTGCGGAAGCCCGTAGCTACTTTTGGCTGGCACAGGAAGGCATTTGAGGTCTGCTCAGTCATTTTAGTGCTCCTAGATTGTTTGAAATTGACCTCATGTTCACAAATATTCAGAAGTGGGAGTCGCAAGAGCAGCTCAATAGTTCTTAATGAGACTATATTGATTGACACAAGGAGTAAATTCCCGTGGCTGGAAGGGCTAAGTATATTTGCTGGAGTGTCCTCATAGAAGTGTCTTCTGGGAATGTGGCAGAAAAACTCAAACGCTATCAGCCAGAGGACATAATTGTGGGCATGTATACATCCTTTCTGCTTAGAAAAATAATCCTTCCTGAACCAAACATACAGTTGCAGCTCTACCTAACTGATGATGGAATCAGAGCAATTAGTACATTCATCTTCCATGGGAGCTAAAGAGAAACTCATTTAACATTTCAACAACCAAAGCATTTTGGTTTGTTTTATGCATTTTGCTAAAGAGTGTGGTCACCATCTTAGTGCACTTACAGGTAAAAGAAATTGTCGTTATCCTAAGTACATTTGCAACTTACTTTCAAGAGCTATCTCCCCTTCATCAGGAGTGATGGCATCCAAACATACCAATAAAATATAGGCTGGGTTAAAATGATGGTATGGTTTATTTTCAAAATTGCAAAGGAAGGATTGATAAAGGGTAGGAATGGGTAGTTAACAGCAGCACAAATCTGAGGGCAGCACTGGCATGGTAATTAGCAGCATGCAGCCCTAAAGTAAAATGAAAGCAACTGGTGTGGGGCCTTGAGCAGACAAGCATGCTGGACTCGGAGGTCTACCATGCCCTGCCCCCAATGAACAGGCAGTTTAGAAGGGGAAAGGACATGGCAGAATGAGGACCCTAGCAGGGAGAATGTAGTGTGAAAAGTCCCTCAAGGATCATTTTTCTAGCAGAGAGCATGAAAAAAAAAAATCTGAAAATCATTTAAAGATCATTTCTCTGCCTCTCACTCTCTGTTAAAACTGAAACAATGTTGACAGGCTGCAGTCTGTGTGTGTGTACTGACACACACTGAGAAGCAGACAGCAAAATCCTGAGGGAAAAGAAAACCTGGAATTGCAGCCTAGAAGAGCTCTCAGCTCTCACAACTGTAACAGCTTCCACAGCAGAGGTGAGGAGGGGCATTTTCGATATGATGTCTAAATCCGATTTTGAATGTTTTGCGAAAAATGTTTAAAAATCCAGTAGCGAACATGGCCATTTTCAAATCAGAAAGATGCCCAAGTAGACATTTTTGTGCTCAGTGTGTCCATCTTTTAGGACCATTTTTGAAAAGAAAAAAAGCATCCAAGGGGAAAATGCCCCAAAACAGCCATTGGGATGTATAGGGGGTGGGGGGGCAACATTCTTAGTAGAATAGCCACACAGACATCCCAGCAGAGCAGTGGGGCATCCTAGGGACACTGCAGTGGACTTCACTTAACAGGTCCCAAGTACACATCTTTCTGTTACCCCATTATATCAGGGGGAGCTTTCCAAAGCCCACCAAAACCCTACTGTACTAAACCATGCACCACTACAATAGCCCTTATGGCTGCAGGTGTCACCTATATGTAGGTACAGTAGGTATTTAATGTTTTTTGGAGGGCTCACACGTTCCACCACAAGTGTACCATTTAGAGTGGGATATGGGCCTGAATTCCCTTTTTTACAATCCACTACACTGACCACTAGGCTATTCCTGGGATCTGTATGCTGCTCTAATAGGAATGGCCATCATATCCAATGCTATCATAGATGCTGGTATGTAATGTCACTGTCACATCTTAGGGGGTTGGGAGAGGGTCAGTGACCACTGGGGTAGAAAGGGGGTTTATCCCTCCAGTGGTCATTTGGTCATTTACAGAACCTTTTGGTCACTTAGGGTTCTGTTTATGAAGCAGAGCTAACAGCTGTCCATGCGCTAGTGCCAACATGGCCCAGTTGGCACTAGTGCATGGACAACCACGAGCGTTGCTTAGTAAACCGGAGCGTTAGTCATGATTAAAACAGGTCTAGTCAAAAAGTCTTAGTTTTGGCCCTAGACATTTTTATTTTGTTCCATTATTCCAGAAAAACATCTACCCTGCTCCAGCACACCCCCTTGAAATTTGGATGAACTGTGGAGCGACTTAGATGCTTTTGAGAGAAAAATGTTCTTCTGCCACCTTTTGACTTTTTAGATGTTTTTTTTTGTTTTGAAAATGGGCCCTTTAGGGTCCCTTTTACTAAGCTGCGTAGGCGCCTATGCACGCCCAATGTGCGTCAATTTGGAGTTACTGCCCAGCTACCGTGAGGCCCGGGTGGTAATTTCATTTTTTTATGCGTGTTCGATACACGCACTGGAAAATGATTTTTATTTTCCTGTGCGCGGCGGAAACCAGGTGATAATTGTCATTCTACGCATGTAGATGATTACCGCACAGTTACTGTGTGAGACCTTACTGCTAAGTCAATGGCTGGCGGTAAGGTCTCAGACCCGAAATGGATGCGTGCCAATTTTTATTTTACCGCACATCCATTTTTGGCAAAAATTTTAGACAAGGCCTTTTTTACAGGCGTGCTGAAAAATGGATCTGCTCGTGTCCATAAAACGCACCTACACTAGTACAACCCATTTTTCGGCACACCTTAGTATTTCAGCTCCTTCCCCTTTCTTTTTTACAACCATAAAACTAGCATAACCAAAAGGACAAACTCCTTCCTCACTGACAAGTTGACCATTCCTCAAGCTTTTCCATATTGCTTTTCATTCTGTCAGTTCTCTTACAGCTGACCACTCTGAAATTAGAACATTCCTATCTAGGGTGAAATCTGATAATTTGCTGCAATTTGACTTGTCCACTGCATTTGATTTAGAGGCTCATAAACTCTTACTGCATTTATTAGATGAGATTGGAATCTCAGGATGGGAGTTTAATTGGTTTACTGGCTTTCTTTCATCAGGTACATATAGAGTGAAGGTGTTTGATTCATTGCCAGCACCGTGGAAATTGCTTTATGGTGTTCCACGCTGTTCATTGTTATTCCCACTTCTTTTTAATTTTTTAATGTCATGTTTTGTGTCTTCTTTAACCCATTTGGGGGTTTATTATAATTCATATGCAGATGACATTACTCTACTAGTTCCAGTACTTACTACTTGGAGTAATGGTAATTCTGAAATGTCTTAATAAAGTGGAATATTGGACAAAATCACATTTTTTGACATTAAATATGGATAAAATGAAATATCTATGGCTTGGTCCCTCAGGAACCCCTCCGGTTGATTATTTTATGAATCTTAATATGTTTTTTTCAATATGAATCTACTTTAAAGATGTTGGGTATGACATTGCATACAGCACTTACAGTGTAAAGCCATATCAACCTTTTGGTAAAAAGGGTATTCTTTAAGCTGAGACAGCTTCAGTGAATTAGGCAACATTTCTTTTTGATCAGTTTAAACTAGTGGTTCAATGTTCTATTTTGGCAAATCTAGATTACTGCAATTCACTTTATATTGGATATTCTATGAAACATCTCTGGTGACTGCAAACTTTCAGAACACTGCAGCAAAATGTGTTATGTAATTGTCAGATAGGGTGTCTCCATTGCTGATTCAGTTACACTGGCTCACAGTGTTGACTAGGGTGAGTTTTAAGTTGTGCAGGCTGATTTTTAGTTATATACGGTACCACTCCTTATTATCTATGTAACCATCTTATACCTCTTATGGCTAATAGATTACGGTGTGACTTATCAGTTTTCTTTTCCTTCAGCAAATCGTATCCGATGTAAGAAGATTTTTCATGCTCTTTTCCCCTATCAAACTGTATTGATGTGGAATTCTTTGCATTTACAAATTGAATTAGAACTTAACTATATGCAGTTTAGGAGATATTTGAAAACTTAGGGACCATTTTTCCAAACTGCGATAATAAATGGTCTTGGCAAGGCATATGCGGGTCATTCCCATGTGCTAAGGCCATTTTTAACACATGGGTAAAATGGCCTCTTTTTCTATTTTTTGAATTAGCCACCTATTTTGTAGGTGGTAAGGCGTGCAGTAATGTATCTGTGTTAACTGATTAGTGCAGAATATGCCTACACTTCACCCTGACCTTCCACCAATGCTAAAAAATAAAATCCATTTTTTAGCATGTGGGAAGTGCACGCTGTTGCCAAAATTACCGTGGGAACATGCCCCCTGGTAAGGCATTTTAAGCTGTGGTAAACACGTCAGGGCTGCTGAGAGCACGGCCATGCCTAGGGTCTCTGGCACCCCCCTGCAGACCATCAGTTGGCACCACCCCACGCGCCCTGAACCTCCTCCGCTCCATCCCCGATTCCCCAGCGCTTTAAATTTACCTCTCTCCGCCTCTGAGTCACATCTGCGCAGCGTCAGTGAAAGCGCTGCCTGTCTGACGTCTATCCACCAGCCTTCCCTTCGCTCATTCATTCCCTCTGTGTCCTGCCTTCTTCTGATAACATTTCATTCAGGGCTTACCGAATGCTAAATCAGGACTACCGGTGGCCCATCGTGGCTGCTGGCAATAGTTCCGCCCTGACCGTGTGCCATTTCCAGAAGAAAAAGAAACCCCCCGTAAATGGCTTGCATGGCGGCAACCTGGTGGTAATTGGGCATCATCACGTGCTGCTCGGTGATCCCTGGGTTACTGTGGGAGCCCTTATCGCCACCTCAGTGGGTGATGGTAAGGGCTCTGCGTCATTTGGCCATGTGGTAGAGTTCTCTTACTGCATGGCCATGTTTGTCTTACCTGCTGCAGTAAAAAGTGGCCCTGGCACGTGAGAAAAATGGCCCCCACCACTAGCGCAGGGCCCTTTTTCCCGCAGCTTGGTAAAACAATCCCCTAATGCTGTACATCTTACTTTATAGCTAAGGGCCACATGTCACTTAGGGGTCCTTTTACTAAGCTACGGTACAAGGGGACCATTTCATGGGAGGGGGGAGCACTTACTATCACCCATTGAGTTCCATATGAGGATTTCTATGCAAATCTATCCAAAGTAGACAAATCACAGGTGGCAAATTGGATGGGGCATTTTGATGTTTATATGCCACAATGTTTCTATGCATTATCCCCCTGATATTTAAACTTCATGGTTGGCGTTTCTCTTAATCATTGGCTGTGGCGTTTAAAGACATACCTGGATTTTCAGCATCAGCTGCTATCCTCATAGTGGCACTGAAAATCCGGGTATAGAGATATCCAGCACTACTATACAATAATAATCTGGTTAATTTAGGACAACCTTTCTGCTATCCTAAGTTAACCAGGCTACTGGTGTTGAATGTCACTGATACTCAGATAAAAACTGGTTCCACTCCACACTACCTAGATATTGCTGAGGTAGTCTATTTGGATTTTTAATTGCATTATCAGCATAATAATGAAGATCTGAGTATGGCCCTGGTGATTGGGACTTATGCAGGTAGGAGCGGATAAAAGTATTGGCTCCTATGCTTGAATGCTGCACATTGAGAAGATTTTTGCTGGGAGCCAAGAAGTTTTCATCACACCAGTGCTGGTGCATGCTAAGTTACACAATGATAAATTGGTGGTAAACTAGAACTGTTCCTGAAAATGTGTAAGAATTTTACTTATTGTACATAGTTTTTATATAAAGCATTTGCACTCGAGTATTGTGTGTCTGTGTGCAAAGATATTTTGTGAGAAGGATGTTGTGCTGTCAAATAATTTAAAATCAGAAGCTATCATTCCCTTTATGATCAATAGCTTCCTTTACTTAGCTTGATACACTATATAGGATTACTGGACTGCATATCATGTTAAATGTGTGTGCATATGGATGATAGTTGGACAGCACTGAATTTATTTTTGTCTGGGGCCTAGAATAAGAATTAAGAGATGGAATGAACTTACAAGAAGCCGATAATGCTCTGGCAATCATGAATTATTAGACTGCTTGCCAGAGGACAAACTAGGAAGAATTTTAATAACATTCCACAAATCATTTACAAAGAGATTAATTTACAGCTAGAAATAATGTCTTATGAAAATTTCCATCTGAAGACATTGATTGCTGAATTTCATGATATTGATCTGGAAGTGACTATTTTTTTTGTCTATAAATTAGCATGAGGAGAACAATTTTCATGGGCAAATCCAGGTGTGTAAAAATGCCTTTTGAAAAATGCCCCCAACCCTGTGTGAGTAAAAGAGTGCATGCCATTTTACATGACACCCCACTGATGGCATTGAAAGGCGTAGGACACTGTTCACTATAAGGAGGGTAGCCTGTTTTATTCGTGTGAAGGGGCTAGAAGTAAACTTTAAACATGTACACACTTATAATACAGCTACTACAGAGCGGAAATAGAACATGAATACATCGCTGCTCTAATTCTCAGAGGAAAGACATGAATTAAACATAATCGTACATTATTGATCAAACATATTAAATGAATCAAAGAACAGAAGGGGAACATATGCACAGGACTGGAAAGAGTCGAAAGATTCTCATTTATAATTACAGTAGAACATCATGATTTGCTTCGACTTCACAGAGTCCAGAAGCAGGATGGAAAGCACAGCAAATGTAAGGTCAGGAGATGGGAGCAGATGGCCTGGTAGGTTCTCAGGTTTTAAATTACAGATGTTCCTCCAACAGCAAATTTTATGACAGGTTCCATTGCAGATTTCATTGCAGCCCAGCCATCTGTTATTGGGTGAAGGAGAAGAAAATGGAGATAGGAAATATTGCCATGACATCTGACTACACTTCAGAATCCATGTTTCTTCGTCCCTCTCCATCTGTCCTCAATCTCCTGTCCTCAGTGTCCACCTGTTAGCTAGTCTATAATCTTCACAGAGAATGGACTAGCTTTTCTGTGTATCTGCAAAGTGCTGCATATGCCTTGTTGAGCCGTGTACATGCTTCACAGTAGTGAGAGCAGCAAAATAATACGTGAAGGATGGTCTGATGAACTGGTTACTTGGTAGACAGTAAGGCTTTTGCAGCAGCCTGTATGAACTTGTCTAGTAAGTAAAATCTGAAATATTAATAAAAAAGAATCATGGTATCAAAAATAAAGTGAAACTTGAAAATGCCCTAATAACTTGGCACTGCAGGGAAGGATGGTGATGGGGCTTGTTTGGTCATCCTAAACTTTTTGTGCCTCTTGTACTAAACTGCATTAAGCACTTTAGACTAGATTCTGTATATGGCAGTGGCATAGCTAGGTGGGGCCTTGGGCCCCCCCAAATTTCATCTGGGCCTCTGGTTTTGCTGGCGGGGGTCCCCAACCCCCACTAGCTGAAGCCTTGTCCAGCGCCGGTCTGGGGCGCTGCCGCATTCCCTTCCCTGCTCTCTCTTCCTCCTGACGTCCTGCACGCTCCTTTCAGTGAAATTGAGCATGCACTATGTCAGGAGGAAGAGAGAGCAGGGAAGGGAACGCGGCGGCGCCCCATACCGTTGCTGGACAAGGCTTCAGCTGGCGGGGGTTGGGGACCCCCACCAGCCAAGGTATTTGCTGCTGTGGGGGTGTGGCAGGGCAGCGGGGGAAGCGGTGAGGCGGTGGGGGCGGCGGACTAAAATGTGCCCCCTCCCACCAAGAGGACTGGCTACTCACATGGTATATGGTGCCTGAAAAATCCTTGCGGTAAAAAAATACGCCTAGGTGTATTCTCTAAAGTTCACCTAAATTTTATAGAATGGGCTTAAATTTCCATGAGGTATATAGAATACGCCGAGCTCATCTCCATATGCACAAATTTGGTTGCGTCCATTTAGGCCACATTTTACTTCGCATAAATTCTGGTGTGTAGATTTAGGTGCAGAGGGCCATATTCTATAACAGTGCAGGTAAATTTTGAAACGCCCATGAGATGCTCAGTTCCCCGCCCATAACCACGCCCATTTTGAGCTGCATGCATTAGAATTTAGGTGCTCTGCATTACAGAATACACTTAGGGGCCCTTTTACAAAGGTACGCCAAAAAGTGGCTGTGGTAGCGTGGGCTCGTGTATTGGACACGTGCTGGACCATTTCTCCAGTGCATCTGGAAAAAAGGGTTTTTTGGGGGGGCCGGGAAATGGACGTGCGGCAAAATGAAAA